>NW_027281524.1:0-115905 GCF_046629955.1 Centroberyx affinis | reverse complement strand
CCCATATTCTCTCTTGCTAAGAGATTGTGATTAATTAACAAAGACAGCAAGTCATTCCATGCATGCAGTGCAACAACAATTCAACACGTCGTTCCCCTGTACTCATCTTTGATATGCAGGCATGGCATGTTAGTGGTTAGCAAACTTAGCAGTGGGTTAAACAGAGTGCAGGTAGTATTTAGGTGGACCACAGATTTTCAGTGAGTGCAAATTAGCGAGGACCGCAGGCGACCGTAGCTTGGCAAGCTAGGGCAGAGCAACGATGCAGGGAGGAAGAAGTGGAAGAGAGATTAGAAAAGAGGACCCGCTCTACCAGTGGAATCATGCACAGAGAAACAGAAACAAAGAGGGAAGGGAGTGGGGATTAGTGGATCGTTCTTGACAGCAGGCAGATCTTCATTTCCATGGTGAAAGGTGCTTGTAGGTGATCTTCCCAGGCAAATGTGTCTTCCAAACAAACAGTGGAAACGGTGGAGGCAGTAACAGAAGGTAATCCTAACCCTATATATGCACAGGTTAAAAGACAGCATATGTGTGGGAATCAGATCCCCTGATGGAAAACCTGCTATGAACATATGTTGCCCCAGCTTGAACTGAAGGTTCATCAAAGAGGGAAGCAGTTGCATAACCATCACCATCTGAGGCAGAGAAAAGGTAACTTGACATTAGCTATCCTGTTTCACCACATGCTCAACAAACAGAAGCGAGTTCACCTTACAGGTCAAAGCAGGTAAGTCAGCTCTACATGTTGAACCTGCTTTCAAAATATATTAAAAAATGTCCTTCACTGACTGTTTATGGTAATGACTGACATTTTGAGTGTGTAACGTGATCCTAGATTAACAGAATGAGCCGCATAGTTCAGCAGCACAGTTTGTAGAGACTTCTGACAAAGATTTAATTGGAAAACAAACGTGGAGCTTTCAGAAACAAACTTATCATCACCCCATATGCTCAAAGGCACAAAAATGTACGAGCAGTTATCACAAACCCATTGGCAAAATAAAGACAATACAAACGACCACTGAAATGAACTGCACATTTTAATAAAATGCTATTCAAATCTTACAAAAGGCAGGTAAAGCAACAATTTCTTTTGACACTTTTTACCTGTTTTTTGAATAATACTGTCATTCTGTCTCTTGTGACCCATGATCTATCCATAGCAGCAGCAGCTAATGGGAGGCTGTTTGACCTGTGTGTCTCTGAAAAGATGGGCCGACACTTTAAAAGACCAGTTATTTGTGTCAACCAGCTGTATGTATAGGCCTTTTAGGTGGCTAATTACAAACTGAAAGACAGGATATAAACTTTTAGACTGTATAGAATTGAGTGCATAGCTTTAAAACCAGAACAAATATTTGCTGGTGACGAGAGAAAAACATCCTGTTACATACCAACCAAATGCAGCATTGACTTGTCAACTAAAGTGACTATAAAAATCTTTCTGATGTATATGCATAGTTTACAAGAGGCAACCATAGGCAATGGGCAGTGTAACTAACTGATCACAAAAGTGTAATATGAAAAAGAAAAAAAGTAGCATGTAAAATAAAAGCACAATTACACTAACAATATATTCTTTTTGTTTTACTTTTTTTTTTTTTTTACTTATTTATGCAAATGAAACCAAAAGAAGCACACCATTGGAGTAATATCAAGCAAGTTTTCTGATGACCTTAGTGACTAAAATATCAAACAATGGTACCAGAGAGCATCTCAATTGAAACATGATATAACTTAATATGTACAGAGGAGTCCATAGATAGCACACAAGGCCAAAGTGTCCTAAACCTGAATAAATCCTCTTGAGGTTGAGATGGGACTTGTAGGGGTGGGGGGGGGGGTTGTGGGCAGTGTTAAAGGGGTGATGTAACGCAGTGAGTACTACGAAAGCAAGTTTGGTTGAGGAGTAGTAGTTGGTAGTAGTAGTAACACCAGGGAGGTATGGAGGTAGGGGAGAGAGGAGTGTGAGAGAGCCCAAAACTGCAAAAAACACAGCCGGACATTAAAATCAAAGGCACTGAGGAAGGACACAAGACAGGAACAGGAAGCCCCGGACAGGAAGCGCATCATCAGTGAGTCAATAGCTTAAGCCGCGTGATCCAACTGACCAGTAGTGAGCGTTCTGCCGGGTTGCGCTTGGAGGCGGGGGCCACGGGGGCCTTTTTCAGGTCGTCCTGGTAAGGGATGGTGGCGCTGTTGTGGAGGTCTGAGTTGGAGTAGTAGCGGCTGCCGCGGATGTGGTCCACTCCTCGGACCAACTGCCGCTCCCCTCCGGGCCTGTAGGGCGGCGACACCGAGGGAACCTCCTCGGCAATGGTGGGGATCCTCTCGTTGCTCAGGTACCTGTAGAGGAGGTCTTCGCCTGAAGAGGAGAGAAAAGGAGAAGTTACTGGAAGGCCAATGGAAATCAGATGAGCTGCTCAGTCTTTATCCATCTGATGGTTTGCCGTTATATATCTAACATTTCTGCAAAGTAGAAGACCTGGAATACTTGTGATGATAAATTAAAGAAAAATTTACTCTCTACTGCAAACATGGGCCATGGAAAGGCAGATGATGTAGAAATAAATCAAGATGGGGATAATAATATCTATAAAGATGTCTTATGTTTAACAATGATACCCCTAATCATTTCCCTCTAAGGTGTGCCTACTAAATTTGTAAAGTTGTTTGAGCATTCAGAAGTTAATATGTGTGAACTGGTTATCATGACTGTGGTCAATAACATTTTTAATATCAATCAATCAATATGTGTGCATGAGTGTATGTGTGTGCAGTACCTTTCCTTCCTTGTGTCCAGGGCTTAGCGTAGGGATCTACCACGCCCAGACAGGTATCCACTGGCATGGAGAGGGGGCGGGGTTTACCTAAAAACAAGGGGTCAATATGTGTGAATCGCATTATTTAAAGAATTTCTTTATTTATTCAGTATTCATCAGTGAAATATTAATAGGTTTCCCCTGCTGAGATGGTACTGACCACGTGAAGGCTTGTGCTCCCTCATTCTGGGCTGTATGACGTTGGCCTCGATGGGGTAGCCCACGCCTATCTTGTCATAATCCCCGATGGTGAAGCGCCTTCTGCTCTCCTCGTCCAGGAAGGAGTTGGGTGACTCAGAGCCCTTTGGTCTTTTGCTGATGCTGGAGAAGGAGCCCGTCCTTCCCTCCCTGCATGGAGAAACCAAACGCTCATTCACTTGGCACAGCGCAGCGTAATGAAGTGACATACCGCGATTAGAATTAAGTGTGAGCAAATAACGTTACGCCGCTGCCTTCAGGCCTAATACCAGTGAAATAAATACGACAAGAACTGCAAACTTAATTTTCAAATTCAGCCCCCCTAGCAAACGAAGCAAACGCGGCAACAGTTTGCCGTCTCCCTGGAGGAGGTGGATGAAGGGGCCGTTGCGTAACGGCTGCGGTGGGGGTGGTGGGTTGAAGACAAGCAGAACAGAATGTGCAGTAGGAGGGGAGGGGAGGGAGGTGCACGCCAGGCGAGAGACAAGCGATCAGGGGGCCGGGACACACTCATTATCCACCAGCCTCAAAGGCCCAGGCGAGGGAATGTGGTGGAGGCTGGCCGGGGGCGCGCGGTTCACTCGCTGCAGGGGAGCGGTTGGCCTCCGACTTTCTCGTCATTTGCCGCTCGAGTCGTTTCATGGTTGGCGTTATGGATTGTAAAAAGTCAATTTAATGATCCAAGTATTCTAATGAAAGTGTTTGGTGGGTATTTCTGCGGAAGGGAGACTGAACTTGTTGAATAAAATTTGAAGTAAAAATGAAAATGAACTGTGGCTAACGCTGGCAGATGGAGCGGGACTACTCACCGTGGGGTATAGGGCACCATGGGGGGAGGGGGGATGTACAAGTCCAAGATAGCTGGCTTCTCCTTTTTGGTCGATCCGTTGGCTGAGCCGCAGGGAGACTGGGCTCTGATCAGGGAGGTGTTGTTCTGGAAAGCACAGCGCAATTAGTTTGTCAATGCCCTCCTCTCCACATTCATCTTGATCAGTGACAGGAGGTTTTCCGTCACCCTAGTAATGCATCTCAATTAGTGCATTAAGTTTTCACACTGACCACACGATCTAAGAAAAACACCTGATCCCAACTGATGGTATATATACATATACTGGTCTACTGTTAAAAGAACAACAGCTGAAGCAAATTAATTCATAGCTTGTTGTGTCTGCCACAAGTCTGGGTTATTAAATCCCAAATTAGGACTAAATATGACTTGTTGGCAATGGGGAGGAGTTGTCCACATGTGGTAAGACCTAAAAGAGCCTGTGTGTGTCTCCTTGAGCAGAAACCTTCTTGTTTGAGGTATGGAAAGATTCTTAGGGGAGTCCAAAATAGCCTTTGAGACATATACTTAAAACCCTACTCATTTCCCACAGTTATGGTTCCCAACACTCAACAACATTGTGCTTTTGGCTAAAACGCTTGACTCTTATTCACTGCCATTCTCCCCAGACCTGGATAATATGTATTGCTAGGATAACTGCCAGAAATTTGGAGATAATATACTGTACTGGATGCAAACAAATTGAGAAACCAAGCATCCAACCTGGGATCCCTCGATTAATTTTCCCCTTCCCCTCTCTACATATTTCCCTTGCATACAAATTATACAGTATTACAAAAGCAGTGTCATTCATTCCTGAATCACAGTGTGATCCATCTCTGTTTTGCCCTTGGAGCCAGCTTATCGCACATAAACTGAGATGGAGAATGCTGATATGCCTGACACCTTGTTCAAACAAGACACCGGTGGACAGGTTGACATCGGCCACCTTTGTGCTGAGAGCCTCTTTGTCGTCTCGAGAAACCCGCTCCCATCTGATATCATCTGATCTGGCCTTCTCAGCCTATGCAACAGCCTCTTGGGGCATGATGAGACGATGCCAGAGCCGGAGTTTTGGAAGTCTAAGGTTACAGTGGCTCTATTGTCTCCCTGTGGAGCGCCCTGTTAGAGGGGACTCAGGTGCTGAGGCGTGGCTAAAAGCTGTGCCAAGTCTAATTTGTCCACATAAGGGAGAAAGGCAAATTGGATTACAGTTACATAACTTTATTAACAAAGGATTTATCAGCTGCCCCTTTGGAGACTTGAATGTTCTTTGAACAACAGCTATTTGGGGGGGGGGTTTGACCTTTTCTCAGGGGAAGGACCCAAACACTTTATGAATTAACTCATATTGTCTTGTATGGAGACTAGGTGACCTAACCCACATCAATTCTTCCTAAACCTAGACCTATAGGTGGCCGCCCAGCGCTATTGACTGCAACATCAATGCCTTTTGCTTCTAATAAAGCAGATACAATCTTCCAGACTCACGCACCACTGGCTGGCACCCTCTATCTCCTAGACTGAATGACATCATGGGACTTTGTTTGTGTTCGTCTCCTGCCATGCAAGAAAAACCCATTGCTGTATTCCTCCCATCCTGCAGCACTCTCAGGGTGGCTCTGTGATACGTGTCTGAACTTGTTGTTTTGGAACCAACTCCCTAAAAAGGCTGATAATTGGTTGACTATAGACAATGACACACAGGCTTTAGTTGAACTTCACAGATGAAAGGAGGAGGAAATGTGTGTGTGTGTGTGTGTGTGTGTGTGTGTCCTACCTGTGGTACTGGTGGCTTCCAGCGCATGTTCTTGAGCGGGGCGGGGGTGAAGCCTGTTGTGCCCGTGGGCCTCTTCTTAAGGAGTAGCACCACACCTTTAGGGTCCTCCCTCAATTTGATGACCAGGTTCTTCAACTGCCAGCCCACCTGATATAACACACACACACATACACACACACAAAAGGGCTCCATTTTTATATGATCACAACTCTGAGACCATCTCAAGACAATGACAAGATTAACTCGCCTTATTGTTTACATTGTGTACTTCATTTGCCATTATGTACAGTGTGTATGGTCAAATATCTATGTATCCATGGAAACTGAGGCGCTCACCACTGTCTGCTGATTAACCTGGATCACCTCATCACCAGCATGGATCTTCCTGGTCAGGTCTGCTGGGGACTAAAGCACATACACACATACACAGGAAATGTCAATGCCAGATAAATCACTTTTTATATTTTTTCTACATTTCACTTCTCCAAGACGCATTTTAAGAACCAAATACCCAAACAGACAAAATATACCGTGCGTTCTATACAAATCGTGAGAAAATGCTCTCTGCGTGTATGGATATCAGTTGATTTGTATTTCATGTCAAACAGATGTCAAACAGGATTAACTAGTCATTATTGGTGATGAATCAGGTCCTGATTCACAATGAAGGACCGGAGGCGTGAGGATCCGACCGTGACAGTGATGCTGCTGCATTAGTCACTGACTGGATGTCTCAGTGCGGGGAAAGGGTAGGACATTTATTGTGACACTCACTGGTGGTTGGAGAGCAGAAACAAACAATTTCCTTTACGTATGAGCAGTTCTTAACTTGCCTTGTGCAAGTCAGAGAACTGGTTTGCCCTCAGGATAGGAGGAATAGGAAGATGGGGAGGATAGGAGGGGAAAGGAGCGGGAGTAAGAGGGTGAGCTGATCTTCTAACAACCAATACCAGAGGCTTGTTCCATAATGGGAATTATTAGGAGAGATGAGGATATAAGACATATAATGAGAGAAATGGCAAATCATTGATTGGTTCGTCCCCGTCAAACTGAGACTATTAGATATGATGGACATAAATACAGATCTCGACTAACTGCTTTATTCTGGGCTTTTATCAATCTATCGATCTATCCTATCAGTGGTTTAACAAGGTGGAACTCTGAATGTGCCAGCATATCGTCATACTTACATGTTCTGTGGTTCCAGTGATGACGTGTAGCCCATCGTAGGTAGACTTGATGTACATACCCTGAGGCAACGAAACCATAAAAAAACCTTACTTATGTTTTCAATAAAAACATGATATTCTCATAGGGAGAGCAAAGTATGACAGACATGTGAGCGTCACAATTTGACACACATTGCACACATTCCTGGCCTGCAAACCCATGAGGCAGATAGTGGGTTTAGAGTAGAAAAAGCAGGGGAAGAAAAAAAAATCCCCCAGCATTCCTCACCAGACCCTCCCCCGGCTTGATATTGGTCAGCTGGACCTCCTCCAGGCAGGCTGACTGGCTCATCAGGGGGTCAGAGGTGGTTCTCACGGTCTGATCACAGATGCTGTTCAAGACCTTGGACTGCAATAGAAAAAGGCAAAAACAAAACGCGTCAAGGAATGACATGAGAAACACAAGACTCTCTTGATGTATTGTGCCTATAATCAATGGAAGTACTGTGTATCTTACAGGTTAGAACAAGGCAAGATAGAGCTACACTGGTGACGCAAGGACCTTATCCTTCATCGGTTACTTTGGGCTAATTACCTCGCTCCCTTTGCTTGTGTATGTGTGTGTGTGTGTGTGTGTGTGTTTAGAGGAAGGCTTAAGAGGAAAGGGGACCATTAGCATGCCATTAACTGGTTGTACCCATGCACACACAACACTGAAAACAGTCACGCCGCCCTTTTTTCTGCTTCCTCCCTCCTCTCGTTCGGGACATAATCAACAATTTGTCATCATTAGTGGGGTCTTTTCTGTGACTTGCCTTCTCAGGCACATGCCTTTTGTTTGTATGCATTGTGTTCACTTTGTGTAGAGTTAGGCTTATGCAGATACATGGAAAGATTGTATAGGATCAAGAGAAATACACAGACAGAGAGAGAGGGATAGAAGTAAATAAATGAGAGAGGTAAAGAGAGAAGATGAAGAAAAATAAAGATGAAGCAGAGGCAGAAAAAGCATAGGAAGAAACAAAGGAAGGGACCAAGAGAGACTCGGCTCTAATGTGGAGTTCACTGAGGGTGTCTGAGAGAGAGACAGAGAGACCGAGAGACAGAGCGGTAGAGGAAGTTCAGTGTTAGCCCAAGGAGTCTGGAGAGTGTCAGCAAAAGGAAACACTGATTGATGGCCGGGGCGTATTAGAGCCGCCTCCTCCACTGGCAATTCAAGAGCCTGTCTGTCCTATTCACTCAAAAAAAAAAAAACCTGACCCCACTGCTGAAAGCATGTCACACAATCTCCATGTAAAAAGACATTTACCCAAACGATCAGAACAGACTTTTTTTTCTCCCCCTCTATGTAGGAACTCACAGGTCTAATGTAGTTTACATCAGGAGAAACAAAGTGAAGAGATATACTTACAACTTCCAGGATCTTTTCTTCCATTTCGTAAACAGTGCAGTCCTGTTAGACAGAAGAAAGTGATGTTAGATAGGCTGCTGAGCAGTAAACAACAGGGCAGAGGATGAGGTTATTCAATGGCTGGAGAGTGAAAACAAAGTATAGGGGTTGGGGAAATAGGATATAATCAGCATTCCAGATATAGACCTGAGAAAAATGGAGAACGGCAACAAATAAACAGCTTTTAGAATTAAATGACCTCTCTGCGTAAATTCTGGGGAGGCTATAATTGCATAATGCCGTGTGGGGTTACAGTAAACTATATGGGAATGTATACCATACTAACAGTCATATGCTAAAGATGTGCAGAGTATGTGGTGGGGAACAATTGTGTTAAACCTTAAATAATCAAACCCTCATCCTAATAGTGCTTTGGTTTTCTACATCATATTGTGGAAACCTTTGGATGCATCAATGCTTTCCATGCCACAGTCGCAATATGAGTGGATGGGTTAGTGGAGGCAGGGGGTCTCTGGAAGTCAAACACGACACAGTAGCAGTGATCCTAGTTGTTCTGGGTGAGGCACCACCAGTATGAACTGCAGAGTCAGCTGGGGAAACTGACCACTGTCCCCTCCAAGCGTCCCAACACTGCCCTCATAGACCGCAGCTGGACCAGACACAGCTGAGGCAACAGCCTCCCCTGACAACTGTGCTACTGGTGGTGAAAGGGCCCCTGGTTAGAGCTGCTCAAAAGGGGGGGTACTGTTGGTGTGGGGGGGGGCCCATGCCTGTTTATGGAATTGTGTCTATGCAGGGAATGCCCCAAAGGCACCCATCCATCAAAACACAGGTGAAACGCCTCTGTCAAAACTAGGCAGCACAGAAAAACTACTTCAACAAGTGTCTTATTTCCCATGAGTCCTCACAAGCCGCAAGACTTTGCCGATGCAAAATAACAAAGGAAAACTGGAGTTGTAGCTATCATAGTATTAGTGACATGCATGGACATGTGCTGTCTACAAAGCCAGCTCTGTTGCTCTTTGTAAATCCATTGTGCAGACAGCGCATGGGGGTCGAGCAAGCGTTTCCATATTTCCATGGCTTGCACATTCCACTGGGCTGAAGGGGAGCGTCTGTGTTCAAATGCACTTGGCTTGTTGTACTATTGCTTTGTTTGCACTGACAAGATTTGCTTGCTTGTCTATGGCCATGAGCGATGGCTTGAGTTCAAAGCAGAGTACATCCTATTGTCTCTCGATAATATTTATGATAGAACTATTTATGTCTGAAATGATCTGTGCTCTCAATGCCTGTTTGAGGGTCTAAGCTCTTTTGATAGAGTAGTATACACGTGACTTTGCCACATTTCCCATATACTGGCGGGGCAGGGGGAGTGAAAAGCCAATATAAACATAATGGGGGAAAAAAACGGATCATAATAGGTTTCATTTGACATGTATTGGTGCTAAAATCATGTTTCCATACAATATATTTTCCAAAGTCAGCCAAGGATATATGGTGGTTTCGGAAAGAATTTGGCTCAACTTGCACAAACACACAACTACATATTTCTTTTAGAAACAGGCCTATGTTTGGATGACTACAATGTCGTCTAAGCCAAAAAGGATGTGCTAAAAATATATATTTTGAAGTTTAGAGGTTGTGAAACAAAACAACATCATTATGTGCTGCAGACGTTGCTTGGCGCGACTCCCGCCAAGCTTTGACATGCCATCTCATTTAAGGATTCGTTTCTCCTGTTTCATAGAAGCAAACCATCAAATAATGTGAATACAATATCGCAGATAATCCCTCTAAGATCTGCCTGTGGAATCCAAATTAATCCCATATCTTTGTCCGAACCAAAGTCCTCCTTGTAGACAGAAGCCAGATCATAACTAAACATCGAGAGAGGCTGAGGGACGATTCCCTGGGTGTACTGATCCCTCACGTCATGGACTTGATCCCACAGCCGGTGTGGATCAGATGACTCTGTGCAGCCCTGTGGGCCTTTGATCTGCGACCAGAGAGGATTTGCCTGGTCGAGCAATGAAGTGGCCGAAAGAGAGGAGTGTTGGCACAGCACAAGAACCGAGCTGCCTGTACAGCTGGGGGGAATAAGAGCCATGGACTACAACAGTGTGGACCTGGCCTTCTGACATCCTGTTATTCATACCGTTTCCACATATGATGGATGTACTCGTTAAATTTCGGTCTTTGGCCGACTTCATCTCTGCTTTTCTGCTGAAAAAAGGCCTTAGATAAGAAAGAAACTGCACATCTCATCCAATGATTCAGGAGTATGAAGTGAGGACAGAGCACACAGGGGAACAAGGAAAAATTTGCTCTTTGAAAGAGAATGACCTCTCAACTAACATGTCAGCTGAGATGGGTGCCACGCTCACAGTTTTATGGCTGCATCCCATTGTGTGTGTATACACAGGCTTCATTCAGGCAGAACACGTAAATTGTGCGTTCTGAAAAGCCCTGATTCTTGGCTGAAGTTCATGAACAAGCTGGGCAACCTCATGACGCCCTCCCCCATCATAAAACTAATCACTGTGGCAGTCCCTATGCAACCTATTTCATCAATCAGTGGTTCATAAGCTGGCCAGTGGGCTTATGAAAAACCAAGGGAGCCCAAGTGGTCCAAACTAATGAGAGGGTGAGGCAGGAGTCTTGCAACTTTAGCCCAATACTAGCACATTAGCTTTAGACTTGTCTAGACTAGAGACTTAAGTGAATATTTGACATTGGATTATATGTGATGAGTTGAAAACAAGCCTCCTCATCAGTATTTTTGCGGTTCTATAGGTTGCTGAACACTGGTTTAAAGCTTATGTGAGACAAAAAAGAATTTATCTGTGATGTGTCAAGATAATCCTTGGGGACACTAATGGGGGACCCCAGTGTGTCTCTCCTACAGCTGATGGAGTAAAATGGCCGCTCCAATTTTGCTAAAGCCGCTTCAGCACCTATGAGGAGATTATTCTACTCCGTATGCACAAAACCCCTCTACTTCAAACGGCAGCGTGGGAAATGTATACCCCCGCCTCCCCTGGCCGGCCGGGGCCGAGACCCCCACAGTAAATCACCAGAGGCGCTGAAATCCCAGACACTGGCGAGGCAATCGGCACTCTGGGAAAGGAATTTATTTTGATGCAATAACCCACTAAAAATGACACCTGGGGTCCCGACAGTCACTTTCACTTGTGGTGTAAAATGAGTTGCGTTTTGAACTATGCTTAAGACAAGCCCTTTGGGGCGAACAAATGGAACAAATACACTAATGTGTTTGTTGTGCAAGGCAAAGCCTCTCACCAGCTCCCTTTGTTTCAGTCATATGCATAACAAAGCATAACTAGTCCGATAAATCTGACAATAATGGACCCCTAACTGTCTCATAACATGATGCCAAAGGAAATATGTGCTGAAAGTCATGGAATATGGTATATATATGCTGACGGTTATCCATCTATCTGGCAGTCAGATGGACCACCTCCGCATCAACGCATTAAACCTACACACAGGAAGTGCTTTCAGACGGTTCGGTCTCCCGCCGCGAGCATCTTGGAGGAGCAAAACAGGAACCACATGGCCGAGGGAGTAGCGCAGCCTGGGGAATGTTGGCAGGCTACTTTTAAAGAGCGCCAGTTGGTTTTATGAAACTGTAAACACAAAGGCTACGATTAGCGCTAAACGTCCCCGTGCTTAGGGGGTCTCCTCATTAGCTAGCGCAAGGGGGGAAAAAATCTTGAGCAAAACATCAACGGGCTGTAATGTGTTCAGACTGCTGGCTTCAGGCTTATGTCATGGCCGCCAGACCACATTTCCCATAACTCCCTTCTCTTCCACTTGATCCTGCACGTCTATGTCCTCAGGCCGGTCTGCCCTCAGTGGAAAAAGCAATTGTGTGTGCATGTGTGTGCGTGTGTTTCCCAGGGGTGAGCTACACGTGTGCTGGTGAACTAACTGGCGTGCAGACCTGTTGAACTGTGGTGGTGAGATCCAGGCACAGCTGAATGATCTTGTTCTTGGTGGCTGTGAAGTCACTGATCCCTGTCAGGGGCGTCCTGCAAACAGACAAAGAAAGAAAGGGAGAACATTGGGAACGTGATGTTAGCACAAAGCATGCAGATAGCAGAAATCTGGTACTCACATACAGTAGGCCTCCATAACTGCACAATTCTAAATTCTAAGTAGATAACAATGCATGGTATATATGCCCAAACTGTCAAGTAACAAAAATGCTGAAAGCAGAAATAAATATTCCATTGGGGCAACTTAGTGACATGGAGTCGGCTAACAGGGAGCTTCACAATAGGCCCGGTGAACCTTGTTCTGATTGCTGTGTGTTTGGGTGACTGGCCACAGACAGACTTGGTTGTAACTCAAGAATGCTGCCATTTTGGTGCACAACCCCCCCCCCCCCCCCCCCCCCCCCCCCCCCCCCCCCCCCCACACACACACACACACACACACACACACACACACACACACCCACACACACACACACACACACACACACACACACACACACACACACACACACACACACACACACACACACACACACACACACACACACACACACACACACACACACCATCTAAAAACACACAATTATGCACTCTAAAGCAAGTTCCCCAAACATCAGCCCCAAAACCACCAAATATGCCGGTGTGGCTCATCGTACTACATGAGATCTGAAGAAAACCTTTGGAAAAACAATACATTTATTTAACCCATGAAGGTCAGCATGCTGTCTTGAGGACAACACTGGCTTTTTCCAGATCAACTTGGAGGACAACAAAAGAGTCCTAAACCTTATCTGTATACTACAGTTTGCTGTTTTGATGGTGACTAGGCAAGAGGAATTGAGGAAGCTACCCAGACTGTATCCAATTTCCTTCATATGTTCATGAACTCTCAAAAGCAGTCTGGTGGAAGTCCAGCTGAATTTCTGCTTTGGTCTGACCATCTAAGCAGAAACCATCTGCTGGCATTGCGGTCTCTGCACAAGTCAGAAGGTTTGATTCAGTAAAGAAACTGTTCCCTGGTATACTACAAAGGCCAACTTTTAAGCAAACCCCACTTTTGTTGTTGTTGTCTTGGTACTCAAATCAGTTCAGCAGACTTCATATACAGATGTACTGTAGTTGTTGCCATAGTTATTCAAGTAATATCTTAACTGAGGGACTTCTAGATTAATAAAATATGAATGACTGTGTTAGTAGCTGCATATAGTCCATATAGGGTATTGCAGGTCACAGGACTTTTTGCATTGCATGGAATAAATCATACGTAACAATGTCCATTTTCTTTCAAGCCACTCCCTAACTTATAATTTGAGCACATTTTAATCAGCTACTTTTTCTTTTAACTTAGTACATTTTTACACCTGTGATTTCACTTATATTTAAGTGAAACTTCAGTAAAGTAACAGCACTTCTACTTCTGGGATGTTTTGGTACTCAGTCTACCCCTGCTGAAATGATTCATTGTGTCCAAGTGGGATCACTGCCATGCATTTTAAAGTCCTTCAGTGTGAATGTGTATAGCTGGCTCAAAAGATTTAGCACTGCTCTGGTAAAGATTGGATACTATATTGTTCTCATTCAACATCACAACTACCCTTTATATCATGACATCACTCTGCCTGCTCTAGCCAAGCCTGCCAAAAAAAGAGAAGCTTAATTTTAGCCAGCTAGCACTTAATCCTGGCAACCTGCTTAATATGCTGCTTTTATGGTGTAATGTGTTTTTGGAGCAGGTCAGTAGGAGAGCACAGGGGACTGTGCTAGCTCCCGTCCAACACAGTCTCAGCTCATGGGGTGTTGCATCGCTGCCGGCAAATTGCTAAATACCCAGGCTAAAGGAAGAGGTGAAAATAGTATGAAGTGTGCCAACAGCGTGGAGACATGCAAGCGGCTGGTGCCAAGTTTTCTTCATTCCTTTTTTATACCAAAAAATGCTTCTGTCACATTAACATTACTGCAGTGTCATGTGCATTCAGCTAACAGGATACGTTGGTTGGTTGTTTTTCTTCACCAGACACTACAAGCTTGCAGCCCTTTGTTTCAAACAGGAACCCTAGCAATGCTAACAAGCCATTGTAGGGAAACTGAAGGACTGAATGTAGGAATTTGTTCTACCAATATAACAAATGCCTTGTGAAAAAATGACAGCAGGGTGGCTTACTGGTCACAGTGATCGCCCCATAACAGAAAACACCACAAGTTCAATCCCTGCAATAACCAATGTGTGTCCATCAATGAAATCCCTACCTGCTAACTCAGTTGTGAGTCGCACTTGATAAACAACTTAAATCTAAAATATAAATGTAATTAACAGAAACTGAACCTATTTTACTGAAAGCTCAAGCTGTGGGCTGTATGGAAACCTGTAGCTCATTTGATATTCAGTTTCATTCAGTTTCCCTTCAAACTTTAGAGGTGCCCAGAACGTACAGTGATGATGAGGAAGGTGACGATAGTACAGTGGGATTACCTGTCCAGCCAAGCAAGGAGGCTCTTTGCAGCACCTATGAGCTCCACCACAGAGGTGAGGAAGTCATTGGGTGGCTTGCGCGAGGTGCTGCCATCATACGCCGGGCTTTTCCTGCGGTCAGACGTGGACATGTGAAGACTGTTGGTGGCGGCTCGCATCCTCACTACCAGGTTCTTAAGGTTGTCCGTCTCCACTCCATAGTTCTGAAACGGGAAAGTAATAAACAATTTTGACAAACTATAACAAACACATACAGACGATGAACTGAGGCAGAAATGTTTAATACTTCCCTACCCACGCACTTTCCTCTCTAATTCTTTGCTGATAGATTAATGAATACTTTGACTCCTCTGTATTACTATCATCAAAGTGGAGCTGTCAATCAAAGGCAAGGTCAAAGCAATAATCCTAGAACACACGCCAGATCTGAGAGGAACTCGCTTTTTACAACTTGTGGAGTCTAATTCCCGGGAAAACATGTTGTTTCCTGCTCAATGAATGGCTGTAATCAATGCTTTGACAGACATGATTTAAGAGCGCTTGTCTGCTCTGGTGTCAGCTCTGGTGTGAAATTTCCACTCCAGTCTCCAGGTTTGCTGTAGCCCTTGGGAGAGGGCGCACTGAGGGAGCGCACGCACGTGCCATCACCTGATTCCCATCAAGCGGAGCAAAGTTTGCATTCTTCTGCCTGGCCTGTTTCCTGCTTTTGCATTCCTCTAATTTATAGGTTATTCACATGCACAAAAGAGCTGAGCCGCGTCTTAAAAGGGTCACAAAGTACAGTATGGAACAGCTGTGAAGTGTGGGGTAGTTTGCGGCTGTGATTGAACTCTACCAGCATGGAAAGGGTTTCACAGGAGGTTAAAAGTGTGAGATTGAGAGGGAGATGGAATTGAACGTGACCACTGGTCAACGTTTTTGGAGTTTTGTAAGTGCACAACCCCATTTACATAATTTATAGAACTAGCGCTGGATTATTCACTCTTATTTATGAGCGAGAGAGAAAAAAAGGGTACTTTTCTGGTAATAGGCCTACGTCCCGTAAATACAATGGTACCCGTGAAGTACCAGTAATCACCTGCTACTAAACTAATTGTAGAATGGTTTATTGATCACAGGCAGCCTTTTCGGATACCATATAGGATGACCCTGCATCTCATAAAAAGAATTCTGTTAACTATATAGCATTACTTACGTATATCTACAGTAAACAGTGTGATTAGCACGAGCAGGCTGCATTCCTTATCCATACAGAGAGCGACACAAAGGTTATGCTGTCAAAATACAGCTTACAATAAGTCATATGATAGCTTTAACACCTGATCGACTGTACTCAGTGCACAATCAGTTCACTTCCTAAAGCAAATGGGGTCAGCTCATTGATTCATGACATAAAAAAACATGCAAAAAGCTATATCCCTTAAATCCTTGTAATGTTCTCAGTTCAATATGGCGGACAGAATGGGTTTGGAGCAAGGTGTTAGCTAAAGGTGAGCAGGGGAAGGGCAGTCTGACTCCTGTCCTATTGAATATCAGCTCACATGGTGTTGCATCGCTGCCAGCCCTACTGCTATGTGTGACGTGCCAGTAGCTAAATTTGCTTTGCAAGGGGGAAAATAGCACGTGCTTGGCTAACAACAAGGAGATCTGCAAGTGGTTAGTGTCTGCTTTTATTCCACTGTCCTTCACCAAAGTGTGCTCAGAAGAAACTGAATATACGAATCACTTCACTCATTTCTATTCCCAAGGAAATACTTCAGGGTGCTTATGGAAACATCATAAAACAAGCAAATGTATGCCCAGAGAATAGATGGAGAAAGGGGAAAAAAAAGAGTTTGACGATTTGGTTTCTTCAACAGTCATCCACAAAGACATGAACCAGACAGTAACAATGGGGCATTAGCACAAAGGCAGTGTGAGCATTTCCAGATCAAACGTCTCTCCTGGCTTTGTCATTAGCAGGCTAATCACACAGCCACAGCAGCTTTGACTGGTCCACAGATGTCCAGTGAGCTTTTGTCCCACACTGCCAGCTGAGCTAAAAAAACAAGTCTGGGTAAAAATCTGTGTTTCCAATCAAATGCACTTCATCTCAGCAAAATTCCAAGCTAAATGTGCCTTCTTTCAAAGGCTTTTCATAGGCATTCTGCTAATCTAGAATCAAGATGGTAAAAGTAGCTGTTTTGTGCAGGGTCTAGCTGGGCCTCTTTGAAAGGACTATATACTGATATAAGTGTCCTCAGGAGAGACAGAGAGGGACTAACACAACACAGTGTTTCCTGCCCTCGCCACAGGCGTTACACAGACCTGACTTGGCTATAACAGATACAAATGTCTGTAGCTTGCACTCCGTGACAGTGAGTGTGTGTGTGTGTGTGTGTATGCGTGCATGAGCCGGTTTTTGCCTGCTCAGGATAACAGTTACATTACACCTTGGGACAGATTCACCCTCTAGGCAACAGTAAAATACATTCACAGCAGTTTCAATGCTTACAACCTGGCCAAATGATCTTTTATATATATTCAATGGCTGTTTGAGGCAACTGGGGGGAGCGGAGGTATTTCTGGTCTTTGAGCGAGTCGCTGGGGTCTAAGAAAGAATAAAGAGGTGTTGGGTTTCTCTGCAGAAGATATCATGGCTAAGAGCGCTCCAGCAAGATTAATTGAAAAGTTCTTTCTCTGTCCCTAGACAGCAGCTTGCTCTTGATAGCTTTTTGACTGGCAGGGAAGTAGAATAAGACTGTTTCCTAAAGGGCTATAGGGCCGTATGTTGGGCTGTCAGTCATCATGATTTAGGCTCCATACTGCTAAAAGAAGTACTCAGTTCCCTGTGATATTAAAGGTGTAAACATGAGCTAAAAGCTATATTATGGATGCACATACGTAAACTTGTAGCCAGCAGCAAAGTGTCACAAAGACGGCTATGCAACACCATCAACAGAAGTTTGACCCCGCAGTAAACACAAAGAGAGAAAGTGGGGGAAGGGAACGGTGTGTGAGAGCGTGAGGGGGTCGGGTGCTGGTGGGCTGTGTTTCTGTCGGTAGCAGTGACCTTGCCTAATTGAATCGGGGGGCCTCACTTCCTCCCATGGGGGCTGTGGGAGGTTGAGGCCTCCTTCTTAATAAGGAAACCCCTAACGGACACAAAACATTTGGCCAGACTGCTTCAATCGGAGGTGTTAGGTGCAAGGCCACTGAGAGTCCAGCATTCCTGGCCCAGTGCTTCAAGGAAAAGGAAGGGAGGATGAAAAAACAATGCTCGAAATACTTCCTCACTAAATTGCATAATAGTACACACAGTGCACGCATGCACGCACACACACACGACAAACTGATAACACATTCTGAAGGAACAGTAAAGTTCCAGTGCAGGGAAGAGGACTTATTAAAGATAACAAACCCACGCTGAGAGAGCACATTGGAGCGCGCGGCCAAATTTATGAAGCTGATCGAGAGGAAAACGATTTGAGGCTTCACTGCCTGGATGCCTAGGTTCCAGGGGTGAGCGGAAGTCTGGGTCCGATTACTGCGATGGTAAAACAGAGGATACGGACCCTAGGATGAACCACATGGTACACGCACTATGACAAGTAGATCTATCAAAACATTAAAACTTAACCCCTTATGCCCCAAGTGCTTCCATGTGTCCACCTCCCATGGTTACAGGGGCTCGCTCCATTCACGCCGTTATCCTGAAACTTAATCTCCTCATCAGAGAGAGATTCTCATAATATGTTGTATACTTTTGCGTTGTTTTGGCGAGGGGCCTGGAGTCACTGTTTATACAGCCACAAGGAAAGACTCCCACTTTCCCGCAGGGGGAGAAAGAAAGGGAGAGAGAGATGGACAGAGATTGTGAGATGATAGAGAGAGCGACGGTGGGGTCAAAGAGAGATCCGAACGCCCCTTCCCCAGATATCAAAAATAGGCTCAACACTCCTGACCCCCAAACCCTAAATATATGAGCCAAGCAACGAGAATCAGATGTGAGGAGAGTGATGGGAGCCGGTTGCAAACCGCAGACGAAATCACACATGTGCCGCTTCCCACAGGATCCTAGAAAACCGCTCCATGGCTTCAGGGGGCTGAGGTGGCGGATCATAAACAAAGAAATGACATGTGCATGGGTCAAGAAACTTGTTGGTTCACACCCAAAGAGATAACCCTTTGACCCACTTCTTTCAGAATAACATCAAAGCAAGATAAAGGAGGAGAGAAAAGATTGAATGGGTACGTTTCTCTGAGGTACAAATAAAAATTGCCCCAAAACCATTAATGTAAAGCATTTTAAGAGAGCATAAAGATTTCACTGAGAGAAACGCTGACACTGATCAAAACGCAGGGACCGCAATCTGGGACTTTTATGGCACAGGAAGTGATAAAACTCCAAATCGAACCCATCTGCTGGAAAACCTGGTTCTCTTTCAGCTGGAGCGCGGACAGTTTTCAACATCTCTCGCTCTCTCCTTCATTCTCTCTCTTTTCCTCGCTCAGAGAATGGTTTGTTGACAGTTCTTCTGGGAGCTGCGATGATGGACAGCAGGTCAAGCCGGTCCCGTCCCAGTGTGACGATAGCGGGCCAAACAGGGGACATGTAATTGAACCAAGAAGGACGGCCAGGGCGAGTAGACAGACATAGCAGTGGGCATGAAACCGCTGACCGAACATTTCTGTCAGTCTGAGAGGCTGGAGACTGACATCAAACATTGCCTGAATGTATCTGTATTTGTGTGAGAAAGAGACTCTGGATTACACTAAAGGGAAAGTGGGGAGAGAGAATTCAAAAAGGCTTTCAAGACAGACTTCAAACTCCTATCATCTTGTCCATCAAACAGATCAACCCGTCACTCTTCACTACCTGATAACCAGTATTCACCGCTTCTAATCATCTCTCATAGGTTCAATCTGCCACATCAGGCCCGAGGCCCCTGTGACCTAATCGCTCATCATCTCAGAGTGATACTGCTGTTCCCCAACGTCCCCGGGCTGCTTGGTGCGCCGCGGTGCTCCACACCCCGCCGAGCTGTGTGGGAAACGACGGGCCTTTCTGCATCGCTGCTTCCTTTAGCTGCCGAACCAGAAACTATACAGCGTGGGTCTTTAGCGAACGCAGACGCCGAGGGAAAGGGAGGGGGTGCGTGACCAAAACAGCCCCACGCTTTGTTAAAAATCCTCCCCGAAGTACCAGTGAGTTGCCATAATTCTGCTTTCGTGTGTCATATTTGTACAACTGATACACATGCACACACATCAACAGGGATCTACTGACCAGAGCGCAGAGTAGATCGACGGCCTCCAGCACCAGCTCCTGGTGTCCGATCCTGGCCACACCGAGCTCCTCCAGGTCCTGATGCGAGATCTTCAGCAGCTGTTCCCCGCTGATCTTCTCCCGCTCAAAGTTGCTCACGTACTGCTGCAGGCTGTCATCCAGACCTGGATGCAAGATAGGAGAGAGGGCAAAAAAAGGAGGAGTCATTAGACAAACAAGACTGAAAAAAGACATTGTTTAACAGTATGTTGGTTTAGAAAGAATTTTGCGTTGCATCTTCGTTGCTTTAGTATAAGGCTTATGTAGAGGGCTACTGGAATTTTGCACAACCTTTTTCTTCCCCCATGCAAAACTAGAAGAAAAATAGTCCTAACCTGAGCTGTACTGTATGTCAGTTTTTACAAGCATGTGTCCCCTTAAATTATGTGTGTGTGTGTGTGTGTGTGTGTGTGTGTGTGTGTGTGTGCGCATATACGCACAGTACAGTTAGGGAACAGGTGGGACAGCTATCTTTGCTAGATAAACACACCATAAACAGAGGAACGGTTGAGAGCGCTTTAAGTCTGTTAGGCTGGTTAAACAATGGGTGGCTATTATTCTTATTAGTGTGTGTGTGTGTGTATGTGTGTGTGGGCACGTGCGTGTGTCAGTGCACATGCCAGTGTCAGGGGGTGTCCCCTTGCTGCTATTTGTAGCTCCAATAGCAAATGAGTTGAACTATCAAGCTGCCAACTGCTTTGGTCTTTGCCCCTTATGAACTATGCTGAGATCTTCTATGTGATAAAAAGCATTCGGATCAATTCATCCAATACATAATGTGGCTGCAGAAATCAAAACATGAGATAAGTGAGATAAATGCCCCTGTATGCTTTCTTATTGCTGTTGGGATATACATTGCATTAAAACACAGTCACCCCACAAGCATGCCCTCCCCCTGCATACAGTGTGTCTCTCAGTGGACCTTCAAGTGGTGTTGTGACAACAGAGTGAAGAACGGGCCTTTGTGTGTGTGTGTGTGTGTGTGTGTGTGTGTGTGTGTCTGTGAGACTAGCTGTGGGGGTAGGAGTAAACGCCATCTTTCTCCCCGTCAATGACTGCACAGAGAGGGGGCAGCTGCAGCTACATGGCCCTGCGCCCTGCTTTCCTGAAAGACCTGTCAGCTGCAAGACACCCCCTCCCTCTAACCTACCACACACACACACACACACACACACACACAGGCCTGTGCATGTATACACACATGCACACACACTAATAGGATTCTTTAGGATGACACAGGATTTGGCAGGCTATCTAGATCCAAAGGAAGCTCTAGTTTCTCACATTTGACATTAACAGACGTGTATCTATTAAGCAGATGATCTGCATCCATATACAGTAGAATGCAGAGCACATAGTTTGGAGTGCTGACCCACTGGGTGTGTTCTGCGGTCACTGAGCCGTCTTTGTGAATGGCACCTCGTATCTTCATGCCTGTGTGACACCCAGTCGGAGCATGTGTTGTTGCAGAGCGTGTGTGTACAAGTATGAGCAAGAGAGAAGAAGAGCTTGGTAGAGAGACAGTCACAGTGATATGGGAGAGAGAGAGAGAGAGAGAATGTGTGTGTGCATCATGGTAGTGAATGGCTGACCAGGGAAGATTGGATTGCGGATACCAGAGAGGAGCAGACTGTTAATCTGTCTGACCTGTGATGAGAAGGGTATACACACCACACAAACACTTCCTCCAACTGGGTACAAAAGTCACCACACACTCTTCTGCTGAAGAACCAATGTGCTGAGTGAGGACTCCATTAACATTCCATTACTGTGTGGAAGTTCATTCATAACGGCCTTTTCAAAAACCTCGAGAAATGCGAAAACGGTGTGCATGGCGTTATGAGCTCAAAGCATCTCCACTGAAATAAAAAGAGAAAATCGTATCGTGACTCTTTAACCATTAGCCTCCACACAAGTCAAGCCCAGTTAGGCTCAGAAGATCTTTCTCATTCGCTGGCATGACAATTCCCAGGCGAGACTTGAGACAATTTGGAGCTTAACCCCTGGCTGGACAGCGTTCAGCGAGGAGGGAATTCGCTTTAAAGTAGTAAGAGAGGCATTCAGTTTTGGCCTGAGCCCAGAACAACACAAGCACAAGCCTTAGTCTCTTGACTGGGCCGCTCTCTTAATGCGATTAGATGGAAACAAAGAGTCGGATCCAGAGGGGGCTAAAGTTTCTCCTTCCTGCGGTGTTAAGAAGGCATTTCCTGTGGAACGGTGCCATGCTCCATGCAGAATGTCTTCGCCGACCAGAAAAAGAAGGGGGCACGGGGGAAACTGGAGGTTCAGGTTACAAGGAGGCCTGAGATTTAAATTGTGTGTGTGTTTTTTTTGTTTTTTTTTTGCAGCCTCGTCCTAAAACAACATTGAAATCACCCAGACAGACTAGATATGGGCAGACGCTCTGGAAAGCCATGGGTGGAAGGAATGAATCTGGATGAATGAAAGGCTTATCCTTTCCCCTGGACCGATTTCGCTTTCATTCATCGGCAAGTGTTTTCCTCTCACACATCCCATCCCTTATCCTCGAGTTCAGACTTTGGAATTCCAGGTCACTCCGGGGTCCAAACTGATCAGCATCAGCATGTAATTGGTAGGATTTGCATGTGTGTGTGGGAAAGAGAGTGTGTAGACCTGTCCTTAATGGTACTAATGATTGGAGAGTTGGGGTAAATCTGGGCTCCAGTCAAAATGCATTACACTCCTATAGAATTCAGGGGCCCCAAAGAGGAGCGAACCACAGCAATCTGTCCCCCCGGAGTGGACCATTGGCACCTCCTGAATGAAAGAGGGGTGTCCTTACAGGGGGCTTATAAAACATTTATTGGGCCTAGATCAATAGCCAGTGTGTGTGCGTGTGTATGTGTGTGACTATCAATTTTCATTAAGGGAATAAAAACAAGTAGAGGAGATAGAGTGTCACGTTATTGTGAATTGAGTGAAGGGGGAGGCTGCGGGGAGGACTGTGTGAATGCTTTTCAAAAGGCTGAGCAGGATGAAACGCTTTGGAGGAGTTTTATGGCCTCTCTGAAGCACTTGGCAAATGTCCTCAAACCAGAGCAAGTGGGTGTAACTGTGCAACAGAGGCATGGACTCACAACACCAATGTCAAATGCAATCGTGCAGGCGACTAGCGTGACAAACATACTAGGGCTGTTAATTGCCTCTAAACATTCAATTTGACTACGCAGTGACTGAAAGGAGTCAGATTCGACTGAAATTTGAATATTTATGATAAAATTTATGGAATATTGACACATGAAAGCAGGGCACGGTGAACAGAGAATGTGTAAAGCGATAGTATATCCGGAGTGAATTTACAACATGCAGTTCTTCATGAAAGATTTTGGTTGGCGGTTTGTTTTAAATTTGCAAGAGAGAAGATAAGAGTAAATCACAGCCAAGGCCTGAGGAGGCAGTGAGGCATTCAATCGGCTATGAAAAACAAAAAAAGCCCAAAACAAATTAATTCTGACCTTATCACATTCAATTGAAATTCTATTAGTGAAAGACATTCATTCTGACAGCCTTAAAACACACATCAAATATAATGATAAGAATGTTGTGGTGCAGTACAGTAGCAGCATGAGTTAGACAAACTGCTGTAATCCGATGCAATCCAATCCAAATATTGTAACAGATGGTTAAAAAACACTCCTTTGTGTGTAAGAAGAAGACATCTTTATGAGATCTGTCAATGTGGGTGATCAATAAACAACCACAGTATGGGAGGCAACTGGTAAATGCCAGTGTCCGTATAATGTGTGTGTGTATGTGCGGCACCTGCTGTTCACTGTGGGGTCTTTGTACCACCCACCTACACCCATTCAATAAATAGTGATTATGTCTAGAACAGGTTATCAACACAACAGCTTCAGTGCATGTATGCACACACACAGGCATATTTCTGGACAGCTGGGAAAGCAAGGACCCTAGATACTCCAGTCTGGTCTGTCCAATTGGATCTAGACCCTGTTGGAGCCCTTAGAGCTCTGCAGCCTACTTAAAGGCTGTGTAAGCACACATTTTTGGCAATGTAAACAGCAGACCCCTCCCTCTTACAAATGGTCCAGCTATTCCTGTCATAATCTCAACATTTCCCGGTTCGCATCCGTATAGAAGCACAAAAACAGGCAGGTTTTTTTGTGGCCCAGGACATGATAGCAAAGGACTGTTTGTGTATGTGTGTGTGGGAAGGGTCATTGAAGGAATAGCAAACAGGTTTAGGCATCAGTTCACACTGACACAAGTTCAGTGTTTCAGAGAGAAAAACAATCAATTTTGATCAACAGTGGTTTCAATGCAGCTTTTGGCCTGCCAACAGTAGGTTCTCATGGGTTTGATTACACGAGAAAAAGAGTGAACAGTCTTTCACCTCCCACAGAAAGAACGAAAGAAGCTCCCTCCTCCTCACCTCCTCCACCCCTCACCCCTCCCTGTGCTCCCACTGGGAGCTCTGGCCACCCTGTAACACACACACACACACACACACACACTAATATCCCCACTGGGGTGGCCAATGGGAAAGCTACTGGGTGTAGAATAGCAGCGCCACTGTAACTCGCTGCCGTCTTTCTTCGTCAGCCCGGCCTCTGAACCTGTGGGGAACGGTCAGGAATTTCACTCATTGTTCTCCGCAGAGCAGATCCATTGTGGGAATTCGCAGCACTCTGGCACAATGGTCTCTGGCCGGACCAGGCCGTGCTGTAATTAGAAAGAAAGAAAAAAACTCCTCTCGGCGAGTGCTAAGCTATCCTCTGATGCATGACTTCACAGGACAAAACAAAGCCTGTACACACACACACACACAGGGAGCTGGGAATGGGAGAGTTACACAACTGTGCTCTACTGTATATCTCTCCAACAAGCATGTTGTCCTGTCTGTGGACACAATGGGACGTTACTGCTGGACCTATGTGACTCTTCTTCACTCCAACAAAAGTCATTTAAGTCTGATGCAAATCAAGAATTTGATTGAGTGTTGCTTTATTGATACTAGGGCCTGCCTTATTCTGCCTTGTTACTCCCACTTGTTTCTTGAAAATTCCTGAAACAATTGAAACTGAACTGAAAATAAATGTTAAGTTATCGCAGCCCATTGGCAGAATGGTTCACTTGTTTTAAGAAAAATAAGATTTTAAAAATAACTTTAAATTTTTGCAGTGTTGAAATGTGTTGAAAATGTTCTACAACTTTAGCCGGATTCTGTCAGTAATTATTATGTCAGTTTATTTTATACTGACATTTCCATTTCTAGTCATCTGTTGCTCATTAATCGCATCCGACTGCTTAACTGGCTACAACCCTGCTTGACCCATGTTCTAATCTTATCAATGCTCCGTCTAACAAAGGCTGTTTCATTTCATGTACCCTAATCTTAAACACAGATAACTACAAAATGGCAGTAACATGCCCAAAGTGGGTCTCCTAAGTGAGAAAAAGCAGCTGAGGCTAGTCCCGACACAGGCAGACAAAAGCAGCTCTGTCTGTTATGGGGTGATGGACGATGACTGATGAGAGAAGGGGGGTCAAAGTTCACAGGGCTGTCGTGGCTGAAGTGCATCAGCAGCTCTGAGCGCCGGCCCCTGGGCTAGTGGGCTTAGTTAATCCCCACCTCCAGCAACACACACAACCCCAGTCACATTGCTGATGCCTCAGAGCTGGAGGCCTGGGGGCGGACGGCTCGGTTAATATTGACTGGAGCGAGGTGAGAGGTGGGGACCAGAGGCGACGGAGGTCAGAGCAAAAGGAGCTCGGGAGGTTATGAGAAGCATTTCGGCTGTGGCACGGCCTGACGCATGATGACTTCTGGTGACAAGCAGATCAGAGGAGAGAGGAAAAACAAGAGGGACAGAGATAGAAAGAGAGAGATAAAGCAGACTGCCACAGGCGTGTTAGTCAGTGTCATAGTGCGCCAGCAGCAACCGAAACAGTTGTCGCCCGATTTATGATCGTGGCAAAAACAGAATAACCGGTTGTCTGGGTCACTGAGTTTGCACCTGAAACATCAATTAGTTTTCTCTGGTCAGACTTCCGCCACATGTTTCTGAACACCAAGCATGTAGCCCTTAATATGCTGCTGTTGTTCACTGTAGTTCAGTTTCACAGACCGTTCTCCCACAGTGGCTATGTTTACATGCACACCGGTATTTCCTCAATATTGAGGATGCTCGGGGCACCCCAGAAACGCCATACCCTATTGACAATAACTCATATCCTAAGCCAATATCCTGACCAAGAAAAACCTGGATGAAGTACCTGGGATATTCCAATATTTTCTGGGATACTGACCCATGTAAATTCTGTTTCTGATTGGTTCTGATTGGCACAAGCTGATTTTGTTGTTACCCATAATAATTAATGCCGGGTTAGCATTAGCATCAAGCTTCATCAAGTACTGATGGCATTCCTAGCAAAATACTGCCTCACATTGTCGACAAGTTATATTAAGGATAGCTAACAGCAGAACTCATAGTAAAATTAGGTTATTTGTCAAAAGGGTCAAGAAAATTGTCAAACTTCCCATCTTTCAGTGTATCTGAATTCCATTTATTCCTGGGTACATGGATATTCAAGAGCAGGTTTTTAAAGGTATGTTTCAACAGCCTATCCCGAATAACACCTTAACTGGGATGTGAGCCATGTATCCGGAAGACTGTGTGCAGGTGAGCTTGACCGGCGAGCTGCGCTTGCATCTTGAACAGGGACGGGAGAAGGAGTTGGAGCAACGTTAACCTCTCAGCCCAAAGTAAACACCCATCACTCTCCAGCCAGTCGGCCGCCCGGCCGCGCTGCCACACGTTACCACTAGCATAAACACCCGCTAAAGAAAGCAACAAAGCACCACAAAAATGTCTTGAAACCCCCCCCCTCCCAGAGCCGTTCTGTTCCTCCACCCACCACAATCTTTCCTCTTTCCTGGCCCCTCCAACGCTCATATTGTTGTGGTTCCGCCTGTTGACAAGCATCCCAAGATAGCCACAATCTCTGTGTCTTGAAAGTCTTGAAACACAATAGAGACTATCACTTTTGGAGTTTGGGAGTGGTCTAGGGTTTTTCAGGTTTTATCATAGGAAGTGTTAAGATGACAAGGGGTGTGGACAGTGTGTGTGGCCTGAGAATCAATACTGAAGAACAGTGTCTTAGAGATATTACGCAACGGATGGCACTGTCTGTGTGTCAACAGGACTTCTAAAAACTCCCACTTCACCACCACCTATACACCACTTCCTTAGGGAAAACTATAATTAAAGACTCTCGGCTGTTATTTTCAAAGACAGAGAGACAGAGAGAGAAAGAGAGAAAAGACAGAGACAGAGTCAGAGAAAGACAAGGAAAGACAAAAAAAGAAAACATTTTAAGAGGTGACAACCCATCGAACTTAACCCTGGGTTCAAATTCATAGCCAGTGAGACACAAACAAGCTGTAGAAAATAGGAATGGAGTTTAGTGGCTTTCACATATATAGTGTATGATCAGGGTGGCCCAGCATTACTGATTACAGACCAGTTTAATAGGGCCATAATAGATGCCTATGGCAACCACAGTAAAGAAGAAGAAGGTTTGGGGGAGGAAACGTGTCTCACTCATTTAGTTTGCTATAAAACAAACCACAATGATATGGGAATAGCGAGGTTGAATGGCCAAACAATGGTTGTATGTGAGCATATCTTCTGGTAAAACCAGACTGAAAGTAACATCTATTATACTTTTTAAACTGTAAATAGCTTCACATCTTCGCCCTGGCTCTCATGGTTGAGCGTGGTACTTGGAACACTTTCTGATGTGAATCCCTATAAGCGTCTTTGGATAAGAACCTGCTAATTGCCATAAATCTCCCACACGATAAATCCCCCCTCAAATCCTGTTAAAAAGTCTGACTGAGAAAGTAGAGAGAAAGGTTCCACTGCCAAGCCAAGTAGAGGATTTGCTCGATCAAATTCGACAGCGGGTCCATTTCTGACCCCGGTGTAGTGGAGGGCTGTCGCTCCGCCTGTGCAGCCAACATGCAAATGTTAACTGGATGCCTGCATTCCACCCCGGCTCAACCCAGCAGTAGCACTTTGCAACGCTGCAGCTCTCGGGCCTCGGTGGTGGTCACCCCATCATTCACAATGGCTGCCAACAAAGAGCTGAAGTATTGGCTGGAGCTGTAAACAAAGTTAGGGTTACTATAGCGACAGGGGAAGTGGGAAGGGCTGGAGGTGGAGGAGAGGGGGTTTGGTGAAGTTGGAGGAGGTTGAAGTGGTTTCAGGAAGGGGATAAGAGAGAAGAGAAGAGAAGAGAAGAGAAGAGAAGAAGAGAAGAGAAGAGAAGAGAAGAGAAGAGAAGAGAAGAGAAGAGAAGAGAAGAGAAGAGAAGAACTTTGAAAGGAGGAGGAGAAGGAGTGGTGGAGGGCACGGTGGGGGGAAGGGAAAGCTCGAAAGAAGAAGGAGAGGGGAGAGTGAGTGGTGGAGGGGCAGAAGCCCATCCACCAAAGCGATTTATAGCTGGCTTGTGCCCAGGTCAGCGGAGGAGGAGACAGGGGTCAAAAAGATTGAGAGCATCGTTAGTCTGTCCTCCCTCCCTTTGGAGGACCAATAAAAACAGCCAAAATACACGCACATCACAAAAGAGACGTACACTCGATACGAGCGCACAGGGAACCAGCAAGGCGGCCGGCTTTCCTTGAGATTTCACAGCAACTCAGCTGTATTTGGCACAGTGGAGGTGAACGGAACAATCGTTTGAATGAATTATGCAATATGAGACATCAGTAGGCAGCCTACAGGCTGTGGGCAGCCGATCCTGTTCTCCCTGCTGTATCCTGGAGTGTGTGTGTGTGTGTGTGTGTGTGTGTGTGTGTGTGTGTTTGGTGGGGGTGAGTCATCTTTAAGGGAATGGTATTAGTCCGTGACAGCATGTCACCCACAGGCCACGACACGTCACCTATGACACAGCCACACACACTACTCACTACCTCTCTGGCACCCACAGACAAGGATGCGTCCCCAAGTTTCACTTTAGTGGTCTAACCTAATGACGGTTTCTATCATTCTACAAGAAAGACTATACGCAAACACACACACACACACACACACAGAGTCTAATCCCTCTCACCACAAAAACACACCCCGCCCATTTCCAGGTGAGCTTTGTTTGTACTCCTGCTGGCACCTGCTGTGGGTCTCCCTCACGGCCATGACAGATTAAGAAAGGGACAATCATATTACTGTAAATGAGAAATCTGTTGTTGACGCATACAAACAGAGAGGAAGGGCAGGTGAGAGGCTTTTCCCAGGTGTCTGCGCCCATGGAAACACCGGGGAGGATAAAAATCATCTCCCATGATCTTCTCTTGTGGTCCACAATCCTTGTCAATGAGGAGCCACCACTCCCTGCTTAAACAAATTCAGGTGGCTGCCTAATACAATTCTAACGTGACCTTTCAAAGCCCACATCTTGCACTAACGTCTTTTGTACTGTCTATTGAGTTGAGATCAAGGGAACAAAAAATGTGTTGTTTGAAACTTAAAAAGCCAGCTGATGTTTTCAGCCTTGGGTGAGGATTAGCCAAGATACAACAAGACATGGAGAGTTGCAGCCTCCAGCAAAAGGTAAAAAGCAGCAAACCATTTTAAGTGGAGTAGGTCAAGTTGTTTGACAAAAAAACATTCCAACATGACACAGCATGCCTGGGTGGCTCTGTCATGTCTGGCTGAAGTGGATTCTATAAATTACTTGTATGTTACATTCTATAGATTCAGAGAGAATGAGGTAATAAGCTACAAAAAGTTGCTTTGCTAGATGGGGAAGTCCAGAGGAAGAGGGACAATGAGTGAGAAAGATCCTATACAAAGGTATGACTTCACTTCGTCCTTGTGGAGTTTTCAGTGGATTCCCCGCACTAGGTGACTTTGGTGACTTTCAAGCACAATCACAGTGAAAACAGAAGCTTGGCACAGTTGTGTCACCTTATCACAGTTTTTTATGACCCTGTCACAATAGAGTATACGAGCTTTTGTTCACTGTGTACCATCTAGACATGCACACAAACCCACACACACACACACACACACACACACACATACACACACACACACACACACACACACTACTGCAGAGACAGTTTGGGACTTCCCTTTAATCTCCCAGGTGTTTTTTTGGTATCCTGGCTAAAAACAAAGGCTCTCATCCATCCATCCTATCACCACCCCTACACCACAGCCGTAGGGGCACGGTACAGAAAGCTCTGCTGATGGTGGGCCTGGGGGCTCATCAATGCACCCATCAATGCTGTGGAAACACAAACTGGTCCATTACAGCTGCCTCATCTATCAGCACTCTCTAATGTAACCAGTCAACAAGAGAGGTGATGGACCCAAAGAGAGTCGCAGGCAAGTGAAAACACGAACACAATCATGAAGACCTACGAACAATAATAGCACGCATGGAATACTAATTTGATACCAACACATTTGAGGATACACAAACAGCATGAATCACAAATTATGAGTCACTAAATAGTTAGTCTTAATGGTTAACCATAAAATTGTATGTGTATGGGAATAGCCAGACAAAGGAATCCAGTTCCTCAGTCTCTGTTGGCGACTCTGGGGGTTTGAAAATACAAACTAGTCTCGACATGTTCCACTCAAGCTCTGATCTGGCACTCACCCAATACACAGTGCCCGGTTGTACCCAAAAGTGGGTAACAGTTCATGAGACTAGGAATCACTTCATAATCATAACGACATTATTTTCCATCACACTGTAAGCTGGTGACAGGATGAAAGAGATTTGTGTGTATTTGGTCGGCGAGAGGGACCATCAAGTCATTTGGGTTCAGCGTTTTAAATCCTTTAAAAGCAACTGGTGGCCCCAAGTGCATAAAAGGACATGTGTGACCTGTTTTGACTGCTGATTCACTGAGCTACTGGCTTGGTTTGGTAGCAGAAAGAGCAGCCGCCTGCATTCCTCTCATATTCTGTGGTTATTTGAGCATAGCTGCATTAGCAGTGCTTTGATAACGCTATCAACACAGCTATACACTTCCTTTCCCTACCCGGCACCAGGATTGTTTGTATTTGAGTCACCATACAAGCACCGTTCTTGGCATGGAGTTAGCCTGCAATTTGAGGCTTTCATATATTGAAAAAACATCATTCATATGACTTTGAGAGTGAGCCTTCAGGCGATAATCGTGACATGCAAACACATAAACCCCAGTGTAGACAAGCGCACACACTCAACATCTCTGTGCGCGAAGTCGGTCAGCATGTGACCCGTGTTTGCACTTGCACCCACTGTGCCACCTCAGGTTGGAGCTTTTGTTCCCACGGCTTAAGCCTGGTACTTCAGAGGCCAATGCTCTTAGGGCAGACTGGGGCCAAATAGCTTGCAGGTCGTGCTAAGCTGAGATCATCTGGGAGATTTGCAATGCACATTCTAGATTTGAATGAAAAGCAAACCGGTTTGGCACGGGTTGGCGCGGATGCGATGTGACACCCGTCACCTCTCCTGCCATCGCAAAAAGAACCGTTGGCTCTACATGCAAATGTCAACCGATTTGGTTCACTGATAAAAATCATGTCCCCTATAAACTGCTGTGCATGTGAAAGATCTTTGCTGTGTACATACTGCACAAACACAACGTCAGAACTGAATTCAATCTGTGACACACTGCCTTCAGAAGCTCGAGCGAATATTCAAACATTGTGTGATGACAACCCTCACTCTGGCCCAACTACTTTGACTATTTTGATTCCCTGTCTTGTCCTGATCACCAGATTAGAACAGTGACATTAACTATTGATGATTTCTCCATAAGTCCCCATATGGTGGAGCTGTTGGGGCTCTCAGGCTGGGACACCAGGCCGTGTGAGAAACAGGCCGTGGCAGAGCCGACAGGGACGAAACCACAGCAAGCCCTTTCAGCCGCCTCTCCCCAGGGAGAATCCTCTTACAGTGCTTCCCCTGAACTCTAAAGGTCGTTTTCTATGGAAAAGTAACATGGGTATCTGCCCATCAATGGAACACAATAGCTCAGCTTTAAAAGCAGAATGGCTTTAAAAGCAGAATGGCTGGATGACTGAAAACTGGTTAACGACAAAAGCCAGGAGTTTGAAGTTTAACGGATGCCGATGGAATAATGAATTTCAATGGAAGAATCTCTTCCGCCTTGCTACTTCCTTGTATGATTGAGGCCAATGGAAGGGGAGGGGGACTCACACTGTTGCACACTGCCGTTGAGGTCTATGTTCGGATGAATTTAACACCTGTTCCTCCTGATGCATATACACAGCCTACAGTATAAGGGTTGTTATAGGGGATTAATGAAGCTTGTGGAGACTGTCCAAACATAGAGCTATGCTGGTCCAATGGTGCCTGCGCTACACAGAGACACTGTATGCCTTAATAAGGGTGAGCTGTCTGTGCTATGTCTGTTCACACTCCAGTTTAGGAAGTCTCTGTTTTAGCCAGATAAGGATCAGGGGGACATCATTGCAAACACCTTACTATCACCTCTATAGATAAGGCTGTCAATGGAGTCATTCAACACGTGCAAACTCAGACCCGATCCTGTTTTTTTTCCACACACACACCTGCACAGAATCTCACACACACACACTTGCTAAAGGGCAAACGCACACATTCACACCTTTGTCACCCCTCTGACAACCTAATCACCTCTTTGGCACCTTTGTACTACTTGAGAGGTGTGACCCAGCCATGCACACTTGCCACTACACTTCATTTCTGTTACTTCCATCCCCATGACCTCGCTGAGATAGATGTAGGCCACTAGATCAGCCGAGCTTTAATCGTGACCTATTGCTTAAAATAAACCCATCACTAAAATTCTCCTGCCTAATACAACTCCACATAGAAGGCCTTGTAATTGGACTACTCAGTATTCAAGTATAGAAAATGCTGGAGGACATCCAGGGTGTGTGGAGCTGCTAATGTTAGCCCGCAGTCTGGACTTGTTAAAGCACAGGATAAAAGCCTCTCACCTCTGTCAAACAGTAGTTGTGCAGGTTTGCATGTTTGGGATGCCTGCAAGAAACTTGGCAGTCTCGCTCCCAGTAAGTAGGAGGTGGACAAGTGGGGAGGAAAAAAAAAGAAAGAGAGTGCGCTTGGTAAATGTGAAACTATTCAGCTGAGTTTTGAGCTAAACATTCCCTGAATAGTGCCAGCACTTCTCAGCTGAAGCACTGGATGACCCATGTGGATTCAGGACTATATTTGGAAAATGACTAGCAGCATATGACATAACCTTTCGACTTTTGACCGTGTGAACATGAGTATATGAGTCTTTGTATTTATGTCACTGGATACAATTCTTCAAATCCAGCCCCCAAAACGTTCATTTCAATTAATTTCAAGTGTGAGTCACAACAAACTCAAATGTTTGAGGGACCTAAAGAGACACCTTTGGGCATTCACCCTCCATTGTTCTGTGAAAAAAGTCTTGGCAAGTCATCTATACCACCATTAGAAAAGTGCATTAATTTCCCCAGGGTAAGTGGTCCCACACATGACATATGGCACACCAGCCACATGACACTGCAGGTCCAGCTGGAAGATCTGAGCTTACAGTGAAGCAAAGGTGCTGCAGGGCATCCCCAGTCCCCAAACAAAAAAACAACAGTGTTTCAGCTGAAAGAACCCAAAGCCCTTTCACTGGCAATACACATCCACAAACCACTGCTTGATCTCCTCAAACAATACAAGTGATTAACAACTGCCTCAATACACAAAAGCAGTCCCTCTCCTACAGAGGAAAACAACCTGAGGCAAACGAGAGTGCAGATCTGCCATGCTTTTTTGCTTTTTTTTTAAACACGGCACGTTCGCGTGAATGGGCTGTTGTCATTTCACTTGGTTCGCTGCTGCCGTGGTTGGCCATGTTCGCGGGGGTCTGTGCAAAGCCAGTGGTTAAGACCCCTCAGTGGAGAACCGCTGAGTCAGAGTTTCAGAAGACTGACAGCGAAGAGGGCCAGTGTAGACAACTAATCCTCCATCCATGCATGCCCCGGCCAGGCTCTTTTCACTGGACACACAGAGGCTAACCCCTCCACAATCCCCTTTAGCTCCCAACTATAGACGAGCTGCAGGCATAGGCAGGCTCGCCTCGTTCAGCAGTTACTGGACTACAACACTGTTACAGTTTCAACATAATGACGAAAGAGCTTTTTTACTGAAAGATCAAAGCCTGTGAGATACATAATACGAGCTTAAATAGGAAGTCAGGCATGCCTTGTTTTGGGATGTTTTGAATTGTCCTTGACTCCTGGCCAATAAAACAGCCCATTACTCCTTTTGCTGTATAACAACTATATACACTTCACTCTCTAGGCGTTTTGAATGATACCGGGGCATGTGTTTCCGTCCATACCTCACATACCATTTGGTCTCCCTCACTACACATACCTATGCTATGACTGAGTTCAGGTTCAAAGAGGAATAGTTACTTAACAATGTCATTCCCATAACCGGCATTTCAGTCTGGATTTCTGAAAAAAGAATTTTTATGGATTTTCAGACCTTAAAAATACACTAAACAAAGTTCTAATGGTAAGGTAAAGGTGCCATTAAAAAGTAGTTATGACTTACAGATGATTTTTGAATTTCTCAAAGTAAGCATTAGTATGATGAGTTTGCTACATTAGGGCAGTGGTAACCAAATTGGGATCCCCAGCTAAATGAGTGTTATATCGCTGTTATGCCATTCATAAGTCAATCAATCAGAGAGAGTATACTAATAACTATAATGATCAAAAGGTTCACTCTCTTCACTGTTATCTCCCCACCTATAGACAAAAAACAATAATGTTCTGGGACCCTGGGGCAAAAGTCGGTGGTTTAAAGCGTTATAGCCTTGGGGGTCCTGACATGGAAAAGTTTGGGAAGCCCAGCATTAAGGCACTGAATCAAACATATCATTATCTGCACTGCTGACAGCTGAAGTCGGCCAACACTTGTCACTCAAAAGACAATACAGCAAAAAAGTAACAAATTCGAATTCACCCAATGATGCAATGTGAAACAATATATCAACTCTTATCAAAGTAAAGCCAACACAGTTGACTGGAATAGCCCAATTTGCTAACATCTTTAACTGGGACTCAAAGAAAATGCAATCCCATTGTTGTTATGCGCGTCAGGCGAGGTATGTTGTCACACAGGAGCAGTTTCTACGAAACTGCAGATACTACAGAGGAGCGCGAGAGTGTTGAATGGGACAAGTGTGAGAGAGGCGAGTGTGAAGACCGACGATGTTGTTATTACTGTTTCTTTCAAAAAAAAAAAAAAAAAGAAGAAGAAGAAGCGTGAACTAGCCTACTCAAAGTGCTCCAGACTTACCTTTCATCCACTCGACAACTTGTTTCGGCGTCCACTTCGTTATTGGCTCCATGGCTTGCATGTTTAACACGATATCAGAGACAATATAGCACCAAAACTAGGCTGTTTTAGGTGTTAAAAAGCACTTTGCTGTCACATTCTCTTACGGCAGCTCGGTGTTGTCCGTCTGTTTGTGTTCACTCACTGAGCGACTCTCCACACGCATGACTGGAGGCAGGACTGAAATCCCCCACAGCTCCTCACCGCCCGGACTGGGATCAGTGCTGCCTTCACGTGCTGCCGGAAATGCAAAATCCCGGTTAGGATTTGGGAGCACATGAACAAACCAACAAAGCGCCAAACACGACTGGGAAAGAGGGACTTTTCTGTGATGTCCAAGTTGTCGAGATGTGACGTTGAGGGGGCGGACAGCATAAAAGCATTGGCAGCAACTGATGGTATATTTCATTAATGAATGTTATTGTTTGGGATTAGTAAGTGATAAACTGCGGCATTTGTGCACTTTCACATTTTTGCGCTCACTTACACAACACATTTGGCTGATAAATTCATTAAAGAGGCAGTTACATCCATGATTTTGTTACAGGGTCAATTTTGTTATTATGTCTGACCGAAATCACTTGAATGCGCGACTGCTAAGTATTCACAATTTCGGAAGTTGGAGGAAGGAGGTTTACGAGGAGCACTTGAAGGCAGCATGTGATGTAGTTTCTACTGTTCTCGACCGCGCTCGGTTGAAACTACCGAGAGGCGTGTGGAGATCAAAGTGTGTATAGCAGTCATACTGAACACATGCTTAATGGGACACTGCTCAAGCCACCTTTCATTGTTGCTGCATAAAGTCTAAGGCAAAATACAAAATGTTTATAAGCCAGTTTCCAGTCAGCCAGTTTTTTTCAAATACGAGGTTGCAGATACAAATCACTCTGCATTTATTTGTGCAATATATTTTAATGATGTTTGTGATGGATATTTCTGAGTAGTATGACTTTTGTTTTTGCCTCCTTTTAATTGATTGATTAATTTGGTTTGTTTCATAGCTCGTCTGACTCATTTTGTCATTTTATAATGCTGAGACCTTTACAAGAAATGTCCCTACAGGTACTTACAGTGTCTGTGGTATTCACAGTGTTTATAGACGTAGTGCCTATTTGTTTTTATCAGCTATTGTTATCACTATGATATTCCTACAGGATATTGTATATTTTATAGTTTGGTTGTGATGTTAGTATGGTATTGTCATATAATTTCTCACAGGGTCGTTGTGCTTCTTTTTCACAAGTGGACACTCATTGTCTTTTTTTTTTTATCATATTTGCATAGCCCAAGATAAAGTCAAACAGAGGGCCTAATAGGGGCCTATTGAACTTCCATGATTCAAAAATAATCTCTCAATCATCATCTGAATGCGACTCACCAGTGCCCTCTGTTGGTACTTTACATCATTATATAGTAGGCTACCCTATAGACCCCCCCCCCCCCCCCCCCCCACCACACACACACACACACACACACACACACACACACACACACACTAACAATAATGTTTCACATTGTTTATAATCTCATTAATTTATTTAGGAAACATCCCCAATCCTATAACCTAATGTAATTGGATTGTAGGCTAAACAGTCTGACGGCTGTTCATGTGACAGTGCAGGATCCATCTATATCTGAGGAACCCAGCTTACAATGTGAAAGACACTATTGTTATTTTTTTTATTTATTTATTTAGTATCAGAAACAATGGATGAGTGGAAGAATAGTGCTGTTGTCATGTGAAAACATTTTAAGTCCAATTTTGGTGATTTTTGTGTTTTGACTTCATTTGAAGGATTACAGGCTCCTTTATGGGTTGAGAAAATTCTACAATTCTTGTGCTTATGAGGCCCTTTCAAAACTCATCAAAAAAAAAGGCATGGTGGTCAAGCTAAAGACAAAAGTTGACATATGTGATGTATGACCATAATCAGTACACACATTTGACCAAAACTCTTCTCTCCTTGGTCTAAGCTGCAGTGATACAAAGTGATGCACTTCCCTCCAGACTGACCATAGGACGTTCACCCTGCAGAGTATGGTGGAGGTTTGTCTTTACATCAGTAATATGAGGAGAGTAAACATATTTACAGGTGGTTTACTGTGTGGCAGCGAGTTGGCCACTCTACTTGATGGCTCCTGACACAAAGTGAGCTGACTCATTGTCTTCCAGCAGTCTGAAACACACCTTGCCTGGGAGAGTCCCGGCCCTTCCCTTCGCTCCACCGCTGAACAGCTGGAAGCTGTTGTACACTCTGCACTGTAATCAGCTGCAGATTAAAGCTGGGCTCTTATTAAACCTGGGCACGCATCAATTTGCTGTCAGGCAATAAAATACTGGAAGCCACAATACAGCACTACACTACAATTTCTTCTGCTTTCGCCTTTCTGTTTTGTTTGAACATGCTGGTTGGACTGAACAAAGGCATGGTGTGCAGAGTCCTGTCTTTAGATTAAAGTTAATTCAAAGTTGGTTAAAACCTGATATTTCTTCTACTTTCTCTATACAGAGTGCCTTTGTTGACTGACAAGTAGGTAAGATTTTATGGAATACCTGACAAACAACCTGACATTTGTTCACTTTGTGCAAGATGAAAGAAAGAAAGAAAGAAAGAAAGAAAGAAAGAAAGAAAGAAAGAAAGAAAGAAATAAAGAAAGAAAGAAAATCCTTTGGAGGATGATGAGCACTGTAAATGAAGCATAGATGGCTCTAAAGCACTGCAGGTCGCTCATATTATGCTGTTGTTTATTTTGAAGTCTGCAGAGAAAAATGCTTTCCAAGTGCATTCCAATGAATACATGTTTCTCAATGTTTATGGAGTTTGGTTGGAGGCGATAATGCTGACAACACATCACAGACCTAGATATGGCGAGCTGACTAATGGTCCCTAAAACAGTTATACTTTTAATCTCCTCCGTGAAAGATATGTGTTGTTGGTGTGTGTTGTTGCCAGGCATCCCAAACATTTCTGTGTGCAGGGAGCGGGGGAGTTGGAGCCAGTCGGAGTTCCCAGGGGCGTGGGGTGAATCGAAGGGGATTTGGGTAGCGTGGAATTCAGGGGAGGTCCTGCCTGATGGGATTAGTGAATCATGGGATTGTTGTCGAGGTGAAGTGGTGGTGGTGGGGGGGTGGGGATTGGTTGGCTCGGGCGGAGAGGGCCGCACAGCTTCATATCAGGGATGAGGAGGGGAGGTGCGGGGGTTGGTTTGCTGTCAGCAGACCTGAGCACCACAGGCAGGGCTGAGGAGAACAACTGAGCTGGCATATTTTACTGTTTTAAGGCCACGATTTCAGAAAAGGTGCACCTTTCCTCCATCAATAGGTCAACTTAGTTCATTACAATGACCAAGCATCAGAACAGCATCAACTTCTCTCACCGCGGCTCCCAAAATACTCCCAGTAGTGACCAAAAAAAAAAACAAGGACCTGTAAAGATAAGCAAAAGCCTGCATGACCCGCCTTGTATTCTGAACCAACATTTATTTCAGATTCAAAACACAGGAAGTCCAGTTTTGGCATTGTATATTATTCTATGACCTACATCAAGATCAGGCTAATAATGTCATATAAACAAACGCAGGGACATGAAACATCAGCACAGGAAGCTATCCACTTCACCACCTAACCTGACAGGATATGAGGGATTGAAGATGTTGTTATAATACAAATAAGACCGCTTCCTGGGCTTGACAGGTTTGCTCTATAAACACTGAACAGATTTAAAGCAGGAGAGGAAATGTCACAGACCCTGTAGCTACATTCAGAAACACAGTGGGACAGCATCTGACGTGGATCCCCATGTACTGTGTGCGTACCATCCATGTGGGTGGCCTTATTGAGTTGCACAACATAACAGACCTTTGATTCTGAACATTAATGCAACACCATCAGCCACTCTCTTCAGGCTCCAGCTGTTCCCAAAGCAATTAATATTGAAATGACCACCAACCACGGACTGTAGGAATGCATGGGATGTTTTTCAATGACATTTTCTGGGAAAGAGAAAGTAGGGGAGGCGAGTAGTAAAGATAGCTTCCAATCATGATTTATCATTTTGATTAATCAGCAGCTCTTCCTCCTCTTTGAGGCGAGTCGACCAGATCCTAGACATTAGCATTGGCACAAAGATGTGTCGTCGTGGTGTGAGAGAGGGGGCTATGGTGACATAAAGACAGCAGTGTGGCAGGAGACACACAGAGGGTCCTGTGTGCTGAGCTTGTTGCTGGGGCCTGAGGGCCTGAGGGGAAGATGAAGCTAAGTCCTATGGTCGCATACGGAAAAAATATATATTTCACATATACTTCAGAATATGCTTAGAGATATGTTTCCAAATAAAAAATGTACTTGTGCATGTAGATGTAGATGATATTTGTTGAAAATATATAGCAATTTGGAATGTACTTGCACATGGGAAGAAAATATATTTCCAGCATCTAAAATATATTTCTTACAAATGTCATCTACATGTACAAACGTATTTTATGGCCATTTTTTAAAAGCATATCTCTAAACATATTCTGAATTATGTGAAATGTTTTTTTTTCAGTATGGAGAACCATGTGATGTGCAAACCTGAGTCCCTACCCAAGCTAGGAAGTTGTTGGATGGGCTTTTAGGGGGCATTCTGTGGGTTTGAAGGATCCATGGGTCTGGCGTTGAGGTACTCCAGAACGAAGACCTGCAGGATCTTGTTGAGGTTCTGAATGGTGGAGCGATCCAGGTTCTGCTCGTTGTCGTCGAACGTGTGCCACACAGACGGGAAGGGGGTGGGGATGAGGTGGAGGATACGCACACCTGACAGGGAGGCAGAGGGAGAGGATGATGCAACACTACACGCAGCATGGTCAGGTAATTATGTTTGCAGTAGTTGTGTTAGTTTGTTTATTTACCTCTGTTAAGGAATGGCACGTGGTCGTCCTGCACGTGGCCAACAGGTAGATTGGGCCAGAAATACTGAATTTCGTTAGGATGATCCACAAGCTGCTCTATGGCGTGCAGACGACGCTCTGAGGGAATAAGAAGGAGGAAAAAGAGCAAAAAAAGCGCTCAATCAATAAGCCATGAAAGTGCATGAGTCACATTCTATTAGCAGCTGAAATATTGGCAAGAAAAACAATCGACTCTCAGAGCACTGCAGAGAACACATAAACTGTGTTTTCTCTATTACTTCTCCCTTCTGCAAAGAAGTATGAGATACAATGTGACGAATGTGATTTTGTTAATTTGATCACCAGCTCACATGAATGCCACATGGGCCTCCAGTGATAACGAACGCCTATAGTGTGATGAATGTCTCAGAAATGTGTGGTTGATGTATTGATGTTCATGGCATACTTTAATCCAGGTAAGCAGACTCACATAGTATCCACATTGGTAGTAAAACAAACTTTTAGCCAGTCAAGCCACAAAAGTGAGCAAAGGAAGTGTGTGCGATCATTCACCAATGTTCTGTAGCCTGGAGAGCCAGCGGGACGTGCTGGGGAACTGGTTGCCGAAGCGAGGCCCAGGGGCCCCGATCAGGTCCATCAGCACAAACAGATCCTGGAGGAGAGAGAGAGAGAGGAAGGAAGGATGGGAGGAGACGTGCAGGAGAAAGCGAGTGAGAGAGAGATCTCAGTGTGGTCTCATGAGAAAGTAGCTGCATACATCCTGGAGATAACTCCCTGACAAGAAGCCCACTCCCATGAAGCTTTGAGGTGTGAGGATGACATCATGCGTTCCATGGTGCAAACACGCTGACTGGATTACTCCATGTGCACACTATCTCTGACACCAAACACGCCTGTCTGCCAGTACATGCATGCACGTACATACATACACACACACACACACACACACACACACACACACACACACACACACACACACACACACACACACACACACACACACACACACACACACTAGGTTCTTCAAGACACTGCCTCTGCTTTATCTCTCTCTGTCCTGATAGGAATGTCTCTGTTTGTTGAAAAATCCCTTGCACTATCTCTCCATAGCTAGGATACAGAAAAATATACCTCCATTTTACGTGACATTGTGTTATTGTAGACTGTATAATGAATGATATCGACCCACTCAAGCCTCCCAAATGATGAAATGGGTGGGTTCGTGATTTGAGACGTCCAAACATAAGACATATGGGGTACAATACAAAATTCCAGCGATTCAAGAACTGCACCTCCCCTCTCTAAAGTAAAGGTGTGTGCATGGGCTCTGCGAGTGGGTGGGGATGAGAACTAAGCATTGTCCTGACATTGATGTGGGCAAACAAAGGGACGATCTTGAGTGCGATAAAGGGATCGCCCTCAACTCGGGCGGTTGGGACAGAGAAGTCTGAGTAGGACTGTGACGTACGATGCCGTGCAGCTGGTTGGTGTCTGTGGCCCCGGCCGGGTGCGGGGTCCTCTCCATCTTCTGGGCCAGGTGGCGAGAGCCGTACAGGGAGTCTGTGGAGGTCCACTGGAAAAGAGCCTCCTCGCCATCAAAGAAGAGCAACTGCAGGGTCAGGTCGGGACTGGAGCTCTGGGGGGTGGGGGGGGGGTGGGGGGGGGGGGGGGGTTGTGGTAGGTGAGTGAGAGAAAGACAGAGAGGGAGAGAGAGGGAGGGAGTCAGATGGAAAGACAGACATGACACATACTGTATACATTCAAACACAGCACACGTTTGCATTCTTGGTGTTTTGCTGCCCTCTAGTGCACTCTAGTGGTTTTTGCATTACATTGACATGAAACTGTTCTGTTTTTTTTGTTGGTTGTATTTCTGTGACACATTCTATGTCCGTTCATTCTCTTGCTTTCATTCTCTCGCCAGGCAAATTGCTGCTTAAAAGGCAAGGTACTTCCTTCTATGTAATTTGTCAGGTATTGACTATGCGTCCTCCTCTATTGCAGCTAATGTATTTGTATTCTGTGTGTTCCCCAGTCCCAGAGTGACCTTTGTGATAGACCGCTGAGTCGGATAAACATGTCCTGTGGCTGATCTCTCCCTGTCACAGGCCCTGTCACTGTCCACCCAGCTGCATCACACAGGGGCCTGAGCTCAGCAGTGGAACAGGGAAAGGGCAGAGGAGCAAGCTTCATGAATGCTAAGTGCGCTCCTTCATGCAATCAGCATCATTTGTGTAGGCAAAAATTACACATTATGTGGTGTAAAAATTTGTGTAAATTTCCTGTGTAACAAAACCAGTAATTGCAGCTTTTGTGCTCAAAATGTTGTCTGTCCATTAACATTGTGTTGAAGCATACAAGTGTGTGGGCTCTTTCCTTTTTACTATGAGATTTCCTTTGCCCAGCACCTGTGATATGCATATTTTTCTTCTAATTAACAAAACCAATAACCCCTTATTAACTAACGCAATTAGACACTATGTTTTGTTATTATGTGACTTAAAACTACAATATGCAACTTTTCGCCCTGGAAGTAGGAAGTTTATTGTTAGTCCCGCCCTCCTCCCCCTCACTTGATCAAGTTCCCGCCCCAACATTGTCACTCATCTTGATGACGGCGTCTAGCCTGAGGCTTAATCAGCCAGCATGTTGCAGAAGTAGGTGAGCAATGCAGGCAATCTGCACAAGAAAAAATGCTGATGTTCACCCATGATTTTGAATGGGTCTTATCTGCTGCAGGTTTGGCTTCGCTGTTCTTTTGTTTCTTACTGCTTTGTGCCATTGTTGTTGTTGCTATGACTTCCTTGGACTATAGCGGCTAGCCTCACCTCAGCAGCCACAACCCAGCTGACCACTGGCCACACCCATCCAACACGCTACCACAGCAAATGGTATATACCCAAAAATGCCCTGAACATCATGAAAAAGCCAATTTGAGGCAATTTGAGGGGGATTTAGGCATGAACACACAGGGTCACAGACGGACACAGACTGATAATGTGTAATATATCCTATTTATTTATGTTATTTTAAAAGTTGTATGTAGCTTTAAACCCTTTACCTTCTGAGTTTTCAGCTCGTCATCCAGGGCCCGTGCCAGCTCTAACATCATGGCACAGGGAACAGCGGAGTCGGTGGCGCCTTGGAACTCCCTCCCGTGCCACTGAGGCGGGTAGTACTTGGAGTCGTAGTGGCAGGCCAGGACCAGGCGGCGCTTGGCTGAGGGGTCGAGGGTGGCCACCAGGTTGGTGAAGGTCATGGGGCCGTAGGGCGTGTGTGACTCAAACCTGTCCTCCGTCACTTCCCAGCCTGCACCCAGGGAGCCCAGGGTGGTTTTGATATGCTGCGGGCAAGATGAACACACACACACACAAGCAGCATACATGCACGCATCCACATAGGCAGGGAGAAATACATGGGCAAGTAGAAATTACACACACAAAGGGACAAATTAAATGTATCAAAGGGTGAATATTTAGCCTGCCAGATGTCTAGAGAGGTACACTAGTTTCAGCAACTCTATTCTTAGATGCTTATATACTATATATATATATGTATATATAATCTCTGTGCCCGAGTTTATGCATTTATTCATTAGTCACATGCGATATCTAGGAAATGCGATATCTGGTCCGATTTTGATTAAACGGGTGAGTGGTTTGCCTTTAAGATTAACCATGCACAAAATTATGCTGATTGGCCTAAGCGGCAAAATGTGGCTCTGTAGCAATTAACTAGGCTTCTTATGAAGACCTGTTAGTTCCTCCCACTTAAGACTTGTCTCTAACATAAAGGTAATTTGAATTGATGTCAGAACTTATTATGGATCGTGGGGTGCTGCATCATTCGTGGGGGACATAATGTTTACTTTAGGCGTGTCTCTTGACTTGAAAGACATGGACTAGCCTTGATATGAATGGTGTTGTCCTGCAGCACTAACCTCCTGTACAGCCCGGCTGCCTGCAGAGCCTGGGTACCTGGTGACCAGCAGCGGCCTCAGGTCCCTCTGCCACATCTGATCCAGGTCAGTGTGTGTCAGCGCACTGCGGATCTCACCCGGGTTCAGTGTGACAGCTCTGTGTTGGAGCTGGACAGGACCAAAAGAAACAGACAAGATAAAACAATACAATACAAGAGGGATGAGAGACAGCATTAGGTTCAATTGATAGTCAAGTGTGTATCTTGTATAATCGGTTGTAGGAGATGGATACATTTGATTGTAGTTGAGCCGTTGCAAGCATTTCATTATTAGTCTAATTATAGGATTAGGGTTGAGAGGGATAATTCATTCAACTTTCAAACTATGACAACAAACACCCACACTATGATCTACATCATTGCACTGTTTCAAACAGTGAATGGAACACGGAATATTGGAGTAAAACACTGTTTGCTACTCTTTTTAATCAGCGTCTACCATGGTACAATTACAGACCAGCAACTTTCCAAATAGAGAAGCGGAACTCTTTGTATGATGCATTCAAATTGAGCAACAATGTGGACGAGGCACAGCAGATAATGGGTATGAACCACTGGCTTTGTGGTGAGAAACTGAATGTTTCACAACAGTCATTTCATTCCCTCATATTACTGGAAACCATAGACCAAACTACAACTGGAACAAAATTGCTTTGTTTTAGGTTTGATATGGACTTCTTGAGAGAAATTCACCACAACTAGGATTATTTGCAATTAACTACTGTATTGTCACCAATGCCTTACTGTCTAAAAAAGCCATACAGTATACTAACCTATTGACATAGTAACACAGTGATAACAATTGGAATCAAGATCCATGGTGCTGCAATAATGCTGTGTCATCAATTTCCACAGAAAACTAATCTTTACCTGGAAGATAAAGAGGAACACACAAAGTGACACAACATGAACTAGTTTCATCTGGTTTTTCACGATAAAGAAATCAAACGCTGTACATCAGATGAGCTGAGAACAGTTTGACGAGACTGATCTTAAACAGAGCCTCCAGTTGAAGTGCACTCCGAGTCTCCGACACCTCTTCAGAGAGAGACATTCATTCAACACAAGAGGCAATCCGACAGGCCGGTGTGAATAGGCAGTGATTGAATGGCTTCAGATAAACCAGAAGGCTGCTTTGGTAAGGCAGTGATCTAGTGAATAGGGCGCTGGCAGGCAGCTCAGAAATGTGAAGGGTGCTTGTGATCATGCTCCCTCCCTCTGTTTGAGACTGATTCCCACAGACATGATAGTATTGAGCGAGGCAGAGTTGGGTCGCCCCACTGTAAGCAACACAATAACAATTTTGACTCAGGTTCTCAAGCTTATGTCATTTTCAAGCTGTAACGATCAGTTTGATGATCGAGGGGGCAAAAAAACATATTGATCCTCTTCATTCGGTCTCAAAGTTCACCTGCAGTCGAACACAGAGAGGCTCGGTTGTCCTGGTAACAACCTGAGCGGAGAGCGAGGGCAGAGAAAGAGCACAAGCAACAAAGCCTGTGTATACCTGTTGTATCCGGCTCTCTTCTCTCCACAGACCGCTGCTGTGGGTCTGTATGTAATCACAGCAGCTCTTAATTGGCCGTGTGGTGGAAATGGGAAATACATCTGGGTTATTAAATCCATGTCTGGGATCTGTGGGGCTTCAGACTGAGCGGTCGGCTTTGGAATGAACAGTGGGCATTTTCTTCTTCCTCTTATTATGTTTTCCCACTATTGCTTAGGCTATAGATAGGAGCAAATTTCTTAACTCTGTTCAATTCACAACTGCATTCTCTTACAAACAACCAGTTGACAGTATGCGCTGCGCTCATATGTCCACCAGCCCTGTAATTACATGGCGGGATACAGTACATCTATAATTATGTGGTGCAACTGAGTCAAGATTATCAGTGGTGGGGCTCACTGAGCTGAGAGAGGGTTAAATGGGGGTCCACTTAAGATGTATAAATATCAAGATCTGCAATTGGAGGATCAATGATGATGACTGTGCTGCCATAGCAACTAGGCGAACAGGAGTGGGGATGAAGAACGTGGATAAGGGACACGGATGGCCAAGCACACCTAGAATTACACAACAGTGCAGAGAAACAGCGCAGAGGATTGTGGGAATAAAATTAACAGTAAATGGAATTGGCTCATAGTGTTCCATTCAGTCTGGTGCGTAATAGTGAATATTCTCAAAAAATAAAATTAAAATACCGTTCAGTATAATTACTTTTCCCTAGAAATCAAACATTTCTGTCATCTTAACAGCAAATAATGAAACTATTCACGATGAAAATTGTAAAAAAAAAAAAAAAAAAAAAAAAAAGAAGAAGAAGAAGAAGAAGAAAACAAACTGCAAACTGAACTGATAACAATCAGATGTATCGCAGAAGTATAATAGCATGGGAATAAAAATACTAAATCGGTGATAACTTTACAACGAGTTCAATTGTGGTAACGGCTTTATGAAAGTGTCTATATCTAAAAAAAAAAAGAAAAAAATGACAGCTTGGCGACTAACACAGTGTGACACAACGTGAACGGATCCTCCTCATTTACCTTTTCCTGTGTCCAGGGAACTCCGTTGGCACAGTGGATAAACGCCACCCAGATGCCCACGGTGTAAAAGAAACGCATTATGAAGGGACCGTGGCGACGCTCAGCCATCGCTGTAGTTGTTGCTCTCCACATTCCTCTCTCTCCCTCTCTCTCCTCTGTGAAGGCTTTACGGATCATGTGAAAAGGAGGAGGGAGGACCCGGGGCTCTCTGATCCACAGCGCGTCACTGCTGGGTGCTTTGCTTCCAGTCCCAAGGGGCCCTTGAGTGTCTGTGGGATAATGACACAGTGGCCTCGCAGTCCTTTTTCACCGAAGAACCCAATGAATTATAGACCTACACACACCCTGCATTTGACAACACAGACCATAACTCCGGAATAGTGGACCTATTGGTCTGCCAAGTATTTGGCAACTTTCAAACGGAAGCTTCATATCAACCCTAAAACAAATTCACTAACATTCCTATTATAATTGATAGGGACTTTTTCTATTTTTCTATTTCTGTGACACTCAATAACGCGTTAATAGTGATTTTACCATAATTTAGGGTAGGTTTTCTATAAGGCTATTTTGTGATATCACTAGGCTATAGTAATCATTATAATATTTGTAGCGATTATATCATACTAGTTCTTTTGCACACGGGAAATAATGAGATAAGATTAAACTACAAGAGTATCATGTAATGTCATATGTAATTTAATAACCCAGGGTTAATTGGCAAATTTTAGGCAACGCAGCCTTGGCGACAACATAAATGTGTTATTTACCCAGTGCATATATAGACTACTGTATTGTGGTGTGGAGATTTCTCTCATTTTGAACGAATATCTATAACATCGAACAGCGAGTCATTGCACAACCAAAGGCAAAATAACTGTTCCAGTAGCGACCTATAGAGTGTCTGCGATAGGCCTACTCAATGGTGAGTTTATAGCCTAGTGATCGCATCGTACTTAGTGGTATTTTTTAAAATTATTTGTTTTATTTTAAATCTCTCCGTCGTGAGTTTATAGTGACCTAATATGTACTCTATGGTATTTTTTTATGTCCTATGGTATCACTATAATATTCCTACAGGGACTTATAGTTTTGCTGGTATCCTTTTAAAAACTGTTCTAGGAGCAGCTCTTTTTCGTAAAGGTGAAACCTTCAGCAGCACTTGAACGTCACTTACGCACACCGAACCACGTGATCTGATTCCGCATGCCCAACCCGGAAGTGTGCACCGTGCTACAGCATGTCAACATATTACAGCCACACAGTTACATTATAACGTAGTCGTGTGATCTGTTTTTTTGCAATATTTTTGCACTTGCATGTGTTTTATTTGAGCTTGCTAGCAGCGATGGCAGAAGAGGCGTCGTGCTTGAAGGCACGGCTCCTGGAGAAAGAGAAGGAGATTGTTGCTCTGAAGAATAAATTGTCCCAACTGGAAAAGGTACGAAGTTCCTACTGTGTGCTAGACTGTAGGTTGAACTACAGCTAAAGAAAAGCACTGAAATTAGCTTTATAACCTCTTTGCCTCGTTTTTCATATAGCAGCAGGCTAACGTTAGGGTTTTAGTCCATGCAGGCTATAGTATCTTTCAACAGCCAACATAGCAAACCTTGGTTATTCTGTCATGGAACAAAACAGCACTGACAGCAGTAGTCTTAGCTCAAAATTAAGTTAACCACTTGCTAGCTTGCTAGCTAGCTAGATAGATTTATTATCCTCCCAAGAAGACATTTTTATTTGTTTTCACACCCTGCACGTGGAAACATTCAAGGACAGCTTTACAGGAATGGAAAACAATAAAGAACAGCCACACTAGACATTAACAAAAATGTTAAAGAGGCTGGCGTGCTCTGTGTGTGCATTGTGACAGACAATGAAAGTGGAAAAGACAGCCAGTGAGTGGCAGTGAGTGTTTTGGGTTATTTTTCATTTTACCTACCAGACATAAACAGTTCATGGCACGCAACAGACATACTGACACTAGAGATACACAAAGACAGTTTGCAAAAGTACCACAAGATATTATTCAGGCAGTTTGTTGTGGGTTTTGATGGCAGTAAACAAAAAGCTCCTGCTGAAACGTGGTTCTAATATTCTCTGTAATATTTCCTCCCTTGCATGATATTAGAGCCAAACGTCAGTGTTGGAGCTACGTGACAAGGTGACGGCCCTCGCCCCTCTGAAAGGAAAAACGGCCCTCAGCAACGAGGACATCATGCGCTACAGCAGACAGCTCCTTCTGCCAGAGCTGGGTGTGCAAGGTAAGGGTGAGAGCAGGGTCAGTCTGATGTCCTCGTTACATTCTGTCATGATCAAGTGAAATGTATGGATGGGCGAATAGATTGAATCTTGATTGTCGGCAGGTCAGCTCAACCTTTCCAAGACGTCGGTGCTGGTTGTGGGCTGTGGAGGACTGGGCTGCCCCCTGGCACAGTATCTGGCTGCAGCAGGAATTGGTAAGTTATCTGGTAGATTAGGTTAGTGCCTAACGTGAATCAGATCATTAATAGGTTCAGAAACCATCTCCTATGTCCTCATGATGTAATGAGTAATTAGGCAGTTTCCGAAATGAACATTTTGGCTCACTTGCCAGTGGCTAGTAAACTAGATAGGTTTACCTACCAAGAATACTTTTTACCAACCACAATAATTAATATACATACATACATACATATTTTTCATATAAATATATCACCCTACACATTTCCAATGCTGTTTGAGTGTAGAATTAGGTACTGTGCGAAACATTCAATAAAAAGACTTGAGCAGATTCAGAGTCTTCCTCTTTTTGGTGGCCTCACACCTGCTATGTGTCACCACATGGGAATAAAGTTACGTTTCAACTAACGTTAGGCTAGTTAACCATCCAGTCAGTGGAAAAACGGGAGGAAAGGTTGATAGAAGTTTAGACGCTACCACTTTGTGTAGAGCAGCGTAACAGGGAGCCACTCAACAGCCTGTTTGATGCAGAGCCATTGTTTTGCTTTGATTCAATTGGCTCACGGTCAGAGAGAGTGTGCAGTGGTCAGCAGGGACAAAGTGTGAGAACAGCCAAAAACTAAAGACTGTATAACCGAGGCATTCAAATCTTATCGTCTCTGCCAGTGTGGTGGGTAAGCCTTTTGGATTTAGAGACACTTTTTTTTTACCAGCATTTGGCCCTTAGAGGGTGTTGAATTCGACCCTGGTTATAGGGTTAGGGTTCAACATTTACTGTAAACTTTGACTCTGTGATCTTTGTGTTTCCGCAGGGCGGCTGGGGCTGCTGGACTATGATGAGGTGGAGCTCAGTAACCTGCACAGACAGGTGCTGCATGGAGAGGAGAGCCAGGGTCAGGCCAAGGCCCTGTCTGCTGCCAGTGCAGTCAGGAGGTACTGACCTGGGACCTGCACACACCGCATGTAACATTATCCTACATCACATTACACTGTGTGTCTTGTCATGGGCTGATGGCCCAAAGCACCTTTACACCAATATCATGTAGTGGAACAAAGATGTTCTTTGTACCGAGGTGCTTTTGGGATATCTATTCCTGCTCAGTTGTACTAAAACAGGAGATACCATTTTGAAATAGGAGACATACTATTTTGATATTACTTCTGAATGTTCAGTGAGCATGATAATTGGTGCATTTTTACGCTTTTTGTGACCCTTTGGTTGCTGTGTAATGTAAGCTGGCGCTTTCCTGTCTCACCACAGGTTATATTTGGTTGTGTATTTCACCCCAGTCTGCAAATATTGTGTAAACATGTTATTTTAGAGACGGCTGTTTTTGGTGCCTTTCTCGCTCACAGTAGGCCTACTGTGGTTAGCACACACATTGTATAGCCATAGCCACATGAGGGCGTCATTTCTCTGACTAGCAATGACCTACAGTATAACTTGTGTCTTGATGCTGTGTCAGGCATACAGTACCGTCCTCTTCCTTGTTTTCCTGAATGGAAACATAAGTGACAATTCAACTGCATGCTTAATACTAGGTTTTGACTGATATGGGTTTTTGAAGACTGATATGTTCGTATTAAAGCTGCTCATAGGTGATATTTTGTGCCAATATTTCATATCTATAAATTTGTCCTCTTTCCTGCTAAAACATTATAAGGATTCAGTATTTCCCAATTTATTCTTGTTAGGAAAGAAAAGCTTCTGAAAAGACATTTAGACCATCATGTGACACTAAAACTCTCTACTGAAACCCAGACTAATGAAATGAATCGTAGGGTTGCCAGCTATTTAAGGCAGGGTGACCCACCCCACCTATATTGGTAGGGGAAACTGAGATACTGCCTTTAATGAAGAATTAATTCACAAAACACATCATTGAACAATTAAATGAATTAATAAAATCTGCAAAGAATAAAAAAAAAAGTAATTGCAGGTTTTTCTGTTTTTCTGTAGCTGTGGTCAGGGGGGAGCCTGCACCATATCAGCAGTGGACAACATGATATCCGATATCCAAGATTTAATAAAAGGCCAATATCAGCCTGATATATCTGCAAATCCGGTCTAACCCTGCTTAACACAGCCTTTCGGTCTAACCCTGCTTAACACAGCCTTTCGGTCTAACCCTGCTTAACACAGCCTTGAATTTTTAATTAACTCAAAGAGAATTTGGCCTTTAGACAGAAAGAACGTGACTGCTCATAGTTGTATGTATGAACTGTGTTTTTGAAGGTGACTTTGTGTCCTCAGGTTGAACTCGACAGTAGAGTGTATTCCCTACCACCTCCAGCTCTCCTCAGAGAACGCCCTGCAACTCATCCAACAGTATCCTGCTGCAAAGCCTTTAGCCTACACCTGTTACTGACCTGCCACTGGCTAACTCTCTCATGCTTTCACCTATCGTACTTGAGCTTATGCTTACATTTTACATGAAGAGCATTTTGGAAATTAACCAGAGAAACGTATGCTTTAACTTAAAAATGACCTATTATATTGTTGACCTCTGTCTATGCTGACTCCTTGACCTCATGGACCTCATATATGACATTGTGGCTGATTGTTCGGACAACGTCCCCACCCGTTATCTGGTGAATGACACCTGTGTACTCAGTGGCAAGCCCCTCGTGTCAGCGAGCGCTCTGAGAATGGAGGGACAGGTAAGATAGAAAGGCCTTTTTCTAGCTACTCTGCTGCATTTGTAATGTCATTTCTCCAGCATTAAAGCCCCATTCGCTTTGTGCATGTGTGTAGCTGACAGTATGTAACTACTGTGGAGGCTCCTGTTATAGGAATACCAAAATAGGAAGTTTTATTTATTCTGCTGCATCTGTAATGTCATTTCTCCAGTGTGAAAGCCCTCTCGCTTTGTGTGTGTGTGTGTGTGTGTGTGTGTGTGTGTGTGTGTGTGTGTGTGTGTGTGTGTGTGTGTGTGTGTGTGTGTGTGTGTGTGTGTGTGTGTGTGTGTGTGTGTGTGTGTGTGTGTGTGTGTGTGTGTGTGTGTGTGTGTGTGTGTGTGTGTGTGTGTGCAGCTGACAGTATATAACTACCACGGAGGCCCCTGCTACAGATGTCTGTACCCAGTACCCCCGCCCCCGGAGACAGTGACCAACTGTTCTGATGGAGGGGTGTTAGGAGTGGGTGAGGCATCTACTCCTTGTCCCTTTACTTTCCCCAAAGCTATTAACTCTGTAAGAGCGCAGTCTGTTTAAATGATAGTTGTTAGTCAAATTTTCCACTTCTCGTTTAGTTCCAGGGATAATGGGCTGCTTCCAAGCGTTGGAGGTCCTGAAGATTGCCTCTGGACAAGGCTGTATCCTTTGGTTTTCCATTCCTGACTCCCACATCACACACACTCCCTGGCTATTATGTCGCGCTGTATCAGAGTTTTCTGTTTAGTCATCCACATGAATGAATGAAGGACCTGCTTGAATGAACTGTGCCGAAGGAGATTCCATTGTAGCAAGGGAAGGAAGGGGTGTTTTCTGCCTGATCTGATAAAACAAAGCAAAAAAACCTTTTGCTTTGACTGAGCAATATTTTCGTCTGCAATCTCTGGAGCCTGTACTGTCTGTTCATCAGTCTTACTTATGAGACTGCTCTGTCACAAACCAGTTGTGTTTACAAAATTCTTACTGTGCTGATATTGAGACGCACATCAGACAATAGACCTGCCCTGTCCTGTCTCGTATTGTGCGATCCTGGCTAACACCTGGCCCCCTGTGCGTCAGCCAGGGAAGTGTCGCACTGTTTTCCGACCAAACCGAACGTCTGAATGTTGCCATGGGCTGTACACACGACCGGGAGACGCGCCAGCCGATGCTCTGAATCATGATGCTTCTCATAAAATAGCCTTTTCCTTGACGGGGGCTGCGCCAGCTTCCTGCGGCCAGCAGCTGGTGATGTTTGACGCTCAAGACGCCAGGTTCAGGTCCATCAGGCTGCGGCCCAAACAGGCTGGCTGCGCGGCGTGTGGAGAAAACCCCACGATAACCCAGCTGGGGGACTATGAGGCTCTCTGTGGGTCTGCAGCCACGGATAAGGTCAGTTTCAAGAGAAGAGACACCTTATATTACAGAGTTTTTCTATGATAACGCCATGGGATATTATTGTTGACTTATTTCAAGGCTGAAAGGCTGCTTATCCGCGACCCCCAAAAACTTCTAGACGATCTTATGTCATGCACCTTTGCGCAGCGATAATTGACTGAAATGTTCCTCATATCTAACTGGATTTGGCTATTTAAACTGACAATTGGAAAGTACATATAATTACCCCCTAATCGTAGGAAAATTCTATTATTGCCTCCAACCTTATGTTCTGTGTGTTCCAGTGTCGCAGACTCAACCTCCTCTCCAGAGATCAGAGGATCACAGTGCAGGTAGTGTATATCATCCAGAACGATTGGCCATAGCGTGACTCCCTGTATTTAGTGATGTTTATTATATGATTACTCACAATTTTCTCCGCGTTCATACGCATTCATAAACTCTGATTGCATCTCAGTGCTGACCCAGCCCTAAATGGGAAATGACTTAAAATGTGCCTGTAGATTTTCTATGGGAAAGAATAACATGTTCTATTTGGCACCGAATGCAATGGCGGTGGATTGGTTTTGTTTATATTTCTGCAGAATTGGAGCTTTCAAACCCGCTGAGTCATTAAGTAGAGAGATGGGGATCATGATTGATTGGGCTGTAATGGAGATTGTGCAAGCGGCTCCGGTTAGAAACAGTTTTGTTTCCTGCGATTTAAGGAAAAGCAGTCTAAATTTTCAGATTACCCCACCCATGCAACTCCAAGAAACACTCATTTCAACATTTGCTGAAACATTTGCCATGAGTCATTTTGGTTTCCCCTGCTTGACTTAAGAGATACACATCACATTTTTTGTACAGCAGATAAAGCCATACATCTCTCCAGTTATAAAAATGATGTGTCTGTGCATTAAAGACTGTCCCATTGTAATTCCAGGATTATAAATCCATACTGGACAATGCAATTTCCCATCTCTTGTTGGACGTGCGCCCTCTTGTGGAGGTGGATATATGCCACTTACCCTCCTCTGTCAGTATCCTTGTGATTGCGGAAACACACACTCAATCTTACATTATCATGATCTCAGTAATAATTGTATTACTCTTAGTTCCTGTATGTCCTTTTTAAGATATCCTCCAGTCCTCTGTGGTTCCTTTCCTTATATTGTTGCTAGACATTCCTCTCTCAAGTCTAGAGGAGAGGAAGAGTGAACATATCCGATTACTCCAGGAGAGAATCTGCCAATTGAAACAGCAGATGGCAGGTGACTACCGGCTTCCAGGTAACATGTCAAAACACCTCTCCATGTAGGTCAGCACATGTAGGGGGAAACAAATAGGCATATAGAACCACTGGTGCATATTCACAGGCCACAGTGTAGCCTCATGCTGCTAAGCTATTGGCTTATTTTGGACAGCCAATGACAGGATGTAATGGGGTTGCTTGGTGACCCTTTTCCAAAACAAGTATGGTCAACCTGAGCAGCTGGCCCGTTTTAAAGAAATGATTATTCAAGACTTTATTTTTGCTGTGTTCTGTATATTGACTGTGTTGAGGTTTCTTTATCAGTGACCTTTATTTAGCTTTCAGTAGTTTGAGCTTAGTCTTAGCTAAGAGTCTTGGCTTTCTATCATATAGTCAGTTCTTATATAGTCAACTCTATTCTGGCTGTATAATTATAAAATTATACATATTGCTACTCTGTTTATAACATTCCAACTCATGTGTGCAGCTTTTTTTTCTCCTCTTGAATGTTTGAAACAGTCAGAACCCAGTGCAATACTCTGTACATCCGTATATGTTTCTGTTTATTCTTTTCTCCTATTACTGACTTCCATAGCTTCCAGCAATCCATGTGCATACTGTGTAGAAAAGAGAACTATTCCTAAACTTATATTTCACATTTTTATACTACTTCTACTTCTAAAAGAGCCCTTTTTCCTACATTATTACTTAAATTATTACTTTTATGTGTTAAATTTTATATACTTTATGCACTGCTTTTTATAACTCTTTAACATGAAAGTATGTTACATCTGAAAAGGAATTTAAGAATGACTGCATTGAAGTTTGGTAATTTTCATCTCAACACTATTTGAGATCCGGTGCCGTCTTCAAACTCATCTCTCTCAGCATTTTCCTCCAATGTCTTCCCTTTTCCCTCCAGTCTATGTGATCTGTAAGCTGGGTAACGACTCTCAGAAGGCGGTGCGGGCTCTGGAGAAGATGAGCGGATCAGAAGTGGACGATATCGCTGTGAAAGACATCTGCGGAGGCCTCATGGCCTGGGCCCAGAACATAGACCCCTCCTTTCCACAGTATTAATGCACTCAGATGTTTCTTCTTTGTTTTATTGTTAATAAATTCAGTTCTGTCTTACATCATTCTTTTTGTGATCCTTGTCTGTGCTTGATTTTTCCTTTCTAGTATGAATACTGAACATTGTGCTCCCAGGTGCATTAACTGACTATTCCAGTTTGGTGTAGGTGTCAGTCTGGAGTAATTTCAACCAAAATGAATGTCACTGTTTGGCTGCAAAAACCCACATGCTGTACATAACACGACACTTTTTCAGAGTTACTAAAATTGTTGAATAGTTTACTGTATATCAATTCATAAAGAAAAAAAGGGCTGGCAACACTTAACATAGATAAGCATCTTTGCAAAATCAAATCCTTGTCTCCATTTTTTCTGTTATAAATTTTTGTTATTAGGCCAAATCTTTATAAGCTGAATAAGTTGCAGTAGCTGCAAAAGGGACATTTTTTCCTCATATAATGAATTCAACCTGGTGTCCTCAAACTTTTCCATATCAAGGATCCTGTGGGCCACAGACCCCCATTTGATGAAGGTTTTGTCTGAGGGACCTCAGTCTGAGAGGGTTTAGTCTTCTGTCTCTACTGTAGGTGGAGAAGTAAGAGTGGAGACTGAAAGCTCTTACAAGAAAAGTTTTTTTTGTTGTTTTTTTTACTTTCATTTCTAGTGCTAACTTCTCAGTGAATTAAGTAACAGTGAAATCAATCTGTTCCTCATTTTGCTGGGGACCCCCTGGAATCCCTACAAGGACCCCTGGGGGGCTGCTGGTCCTCAGTTTGGGAACCCCTGGTTTACAAACCAGTCGAGGTCGTGTGGAAGAAAGCTTTTCTGGCATGCGTAAGTTCAAATAACGGAAAAGAAAGGGACATGCGCATTGGCTCGAGCTCCATCGGAGGCGCCATTGCTTCACAGGGAGTGTAGTTCAAATATTCCTGCCCACACATGGAAACTCGGTTATGCGCAGATAATAAAAAAACTCCAAGCCCCAGGGACGGTCTCTGCTCTTTTTCTCGCCAAGCAGGGGGAGTAGTCACAGCTGGAGGGATAATAAGATGCGCATGAATTTACTATCTGGAATAAAAGATAAGAGAAAATGTCATTAAGCGGACGGCTCGGTGCATAACTCTCAGCGCGCCTGTAGGTAAAGCTAATGTCGGTGTTTGTTACAGCTAAGCTACAGCGTCGCGCTCTTCTGTGCGACTTCCACAAAGTGGTGAATTATAAACTTCAGGCTCCGCTTTCTTCAGTTGATGGAGTTACAAACTTTCTGCTGTCCACTCACAATGGAAAGAAAAGCGCCGTTTGCCGAGTGTGAAGGTAAAGTACAATTTCAGGGATATTAAAGCGGCGTTTTTGGGAGCAGAGCGGGCTTTTACGTGGAGGGATATTTCAACTGCAAAGAAAAGAAAGTCTTGTGTGAATGTGCAAATTCAGGGCTTGTATAACTTGTTTTGCTGGCATTCGGGGACTCGGGTTGTGTTCTGCCAGCGAGCCAATCGAAAGTGGGAGGGGTCCAGATGTTCAGAAGCCTTGGTTCCAGATGTTGCTTGAGTTTGAATTCTTGTAAACACAGAAAACATATACTGTATAAACTTTTAAATCTCGTCATGCGTTTTTTTTTAGGGGGTTTGCACACAAGCATACCGGTCTTTAGGTCTATTTATGTTGTTAAGTTCATCTTAACACTGCAAAAGTCGATTGCAATGTTAAAACAAATGTCAGCAATCATTTCAATCAGAGGTTTAATGTGTTCTTAATGTTGATAAAAACTTATTGACTCATTCATAGTCTCTAATCTGTACAAACAGTAGAATGTGATAGGCCTGTAATTTGCATCAATTCCTTTCTGCTGTGTTCAGATAGGTAGATACTTTCTTTTTGCTTTTATCACTACAAAAATACCACTCAGTGTGTGTGTGTGTGTGTGTGTGTGTGTGTGTGTGTGCTTGGTGACAGGCTTCCTGTGGTCAGAGTGGATTACTGACTTCAGTAAGGAGAAGGAACACCACTCCAGGATATGAAGTTTGCAGCGGTGACTTACTGCAGAAGTCTGGGATTCGTTCAGAGACCTTTTCTCCACTCACTCTGTCCATCTGGTGAAGCCGCCGGTGTGTGAGCTCAGGTGGGCCGGCCAGGCTTTTGCCTGAGCGTTCAGTCATACCTTCAGCAGTATGAGAAAAGAAAAGTCACGTTGATCAAAGAACATACAGGGACTGGTGATACTTTGCACGACCATCTTGGAATGAGGACCAAAGAGTTCCTCCGCCAAGAGTCTACCCACGGAGATCCAGCGGTGCTTTTTCCCACCAGGCATCACTGAGCCCTCCTGTATTTCAGCATTTCACGTTACGCTTTGTCCCCGCCATTGGAAGAAACCCAATGTCTGCCTCCTCTCCCCCGTCCTTACCTCGAGCCTACCTCCACTCTCTCCATCCGCACCACCCGTCCTCGCCGCCCACCCCCTCCCCGTCGCCCAGCCCGCCCGGGCCGCTCTACACCCGGCTGTCCAACGGCAGCCACAGCGCCCCCAGCCCCACCAACTCCCGCGGCTCGTTCCATGGGGTGTCCTTCCTGCTGCAGATCGGCCTGACCAGGGAGACGGTGAACCTGGAGGCCAGCGACCTGTCGCTGTCCGCCGTCAAGGACCTGGTGTGCTCCATAGTCGACCAGAAGGTAAGGAGTTCAGCAGAAACAGGCACAAAAGCTGCATTCAAGCTCCCTTTCATACTACTTTCATACTACTCATACTCATACTCACTACTCAAATATGGAACATCTCCCCATCAGACACTTTTCTATGTACTAGGGCTGGGCGATATATCGTATAATATTGATATTGTGATATGAGACTAGATATTGTCTGGGATTTTGGTTTTGTAATATTGTGAAAAAACTTCAATGTTATCTTAAAGGCTGCGGTTCAGTAAAGTGACATCATTTTCTGAACTTATTAGCCTGTTCTGGCTGAGTAAAATGAATAATGATTGGCTGTACCTGCTCATCATATCTACATTACTTATTACTGATTACACACTCTTTTGTGTAAATATCTTAAGAAAGCATGAATACTTATCCCCAAAATATCATCACATTATCGATATCGAGGTATTCAGTCTAAAATATTGTGGTATCAATATCACACAGTCCTAGTAGGTACTCTGCTTCACTTGGCCTAAAGTGACAAAAACTAAATGGTTCTCCGAAACACATGTACACCCACTATAATTAGCTTGTTTTCAACCTTAGGCAGTGGCAGTGAAGGCAGCAGAGTAGCTGAAAGGATGCTCCGACATGTGTTTTGCCATCTTCATGTGCCATATTCTTCTGTTTAGGTTCTGTTTTGCAAAGCAGACATCTGGGTCTCGTGCCCCGAAATGAGTCAAACACCACAGAAGCATGCACACAACTGCACCGACGCTACTCCGGTTACAGTACACAAGTCTGGTAGCGCCAGTTATTTACATTGTGGTATACTGTTGCTGGACGCACATAATGCAAGTGCACACATACACGCTCGCATGCATACACACACATGCACAGAGCTGCTCAGTGGTTTTGCTCTGCTCGTAGTCATCCCTGATGTAATCTTCGACCTTGCTTATTTTCCATGACAATGGCAGTCTGTTGTAATGACACTGGAGCACGGCCCGAGCATAAGAAGAGGCTTTGAACTCAAGTATAGGCTGCATCAATCAACAGCATCTAGCATTTGGTGGAGAGAGGCAATCTGAAGTGCAAACCAATGGAGCCAGCTTCAATTTGCTTGTTCTTGTCTGTTTGTGCTGAAAATGGTAGGGAAGTCTTGACCATGTTTCATGTCTGCCAGTTTGTACTAGGGCTGGGCGATATGGACCAAAAATCATATCTCGGTATTTTTAGGCTGAATGGCGATACATGATATATATCTCGGTATTTTCTACAAAGTGGGCTAAATGTTCAGTTGTAAGTAGGGCTGGGCGATATGGACAAAAACAAATATCACAATATTTTTGACCAAATACCTCGATATCGATATTGCGACAATATTGTAGGGATGACTATTGGTGCTTTCACAAAATATTTACACATGAGATTTTTGATAAATAAACATCAGTACTGTGGATATAATGACTAAGTGGGTAAAGGCAAATAATAGAACAGCTAGAACAGTCTGGTAAGTTCAGAAAATTACATCACTTTACTGTAATGCAGCCTTTAAAACCAGGAAAAGACAACACTTATGCCATATCACGATATTACGATATCCAAACTCTAAGACGATATCTAGTCTCATATCACGATAACGATATAATATCAATATATTGCCCAGCCCTAGTTTGTACGTGTGTGTGTGTGTGTGTGTGTGTGTATGCCTGTAAGGTGTTGGCCTAAGCTAAGGGTGAGGTTGACACATTTTACCAGTGAATTTTGCTTGTGATAAACATCATAACACTCCATATAGAAAGCATTGTAATACAAGCTACAACAACACATATATTAAGCATTTCATATTAAGTAGGCTGCTTTGTCTGTCACAGCAGTATAAACCTGTACAACACACATGTACTGCATTATGTTATGCTGCAGCTCTTACACAAACTGCTTTCAGTGACATATTGTATCGCAAAATTTGCACAACACAATAATACAATAAGAAACACTTGTATTAAGTTTTGGAAGTTGATTAGATCTATTAGGATTTAGATTCTGAAATATACAGTATTCATAAGCATATGCCAATCCTGTAAAACTCTTACTCTGTCATCTTGTGATCGACCTCTCTTTGTGCACATGGTTGTCTAGTTCACGGTCGTGTGGGATTAATGGTTTGTGAGGCCTCTGAATTAATCACTCACCGTTGCTTTTTTCACCTTTTGTCAATAATGATGATTACTCCGTTTGTGTCTGTAATTATCAGTGATTGAACGAAAAGGAGGGTGATTAAACAAAGCACTTTTCATCATCCACTAGGATCTGAAATGTAGGTAGGTCTGAGCTATATTTGGGTTTTAGGTGATCATGTTTTTAACCGAGATGAGGAAGAATGAATGATGGACAGATGATGGACAAACCTGTGTTGAATGGCCGGTGAGAGACAGTGAAGGGGCCATCCTGAGCGTGTCCTTTGGTTCCATGTTGTCCAAGTTGACATTCCAGAGGAGCAGGGTAATGTTGTTGTTCTTTACGAGGTCTGCTGATTCTCACTAGCTAGTTATGAACAGTTCTGGTCCGCAGAGCAGAAAATCTCATCACTGCTCATATTTACATGGATCCTGTAACATGTTGGCATGGTTGCAAGAATCTGTTACAGGAAAAGGGCGGGAAATACGACGCTTTGAAAAAAAATACCTAAAGAAAATCAGTGCGGTGCGTTCATGGTGCGTTGGGGCTGGTAATCTGCCAAGATGAGATCACGATAACCCATTTGTTTTTATATTATTATCTGTATATCACTTCATAAGACTGACAGGTATGTATACAGTGCATTCTCATAAAGATACAATGTAATCTAATAGCAAACAATGTAATTTATTGTCAACAGTCATGGGAACTTTTTCAAAGGCTGGAACATGAACAATAAACATCTGTATATACTGTACATCCTATTCATCATAATCGTCATGACAGATTCACACAATGCATATCCAACCCCTGTATCGACATTAAAGTGCATTTCTTCTTCTATTTCATCACTGCCAATTTCAGGCTATGTGGTGCGCTGCCTGAACTGTCTTATGAAATCCAGCCATATGGCTTTGATATCAATGGAAAATATGACTGTGGGCCTTCTGCACAATCCAGTCCATCCCTGCCTCAGTTCTTATTCTCAAATATGCATGACAATGGTAAGCTTTTTACAAAGTCTGCTCATCCTGGCCAACTTTTCCAGCTGAGGCTCTCTGACCCTCACTTGGCCGTTGACAGTCGTTCTAGGATCTCTCCAGTCAGCAGAACCCCAGGCTTCTGTGTCAGCAGAGACAAGACAGGAAAAAGCTTTATATGTGGTAATATCTGCATGGAGATGGAGTCTGGATGAAACTGTATTCCCCTCTCCATGCTGTTTCCCCCGCTGAGGGATGGTCTGCTTCACTAAGTGACTCACCACTCACTCAGCCATGCAACAAACACGGATGCTTATCTGACTTTAGTCTGTCTACTCGGTGTACAGTTTTCTGCTGTCAGCTGGTGTGAACTTTCAGTGTGGGATTTAGTTGTGTGTGTATGAGTATACTGTATGTATATCTATAATACGTACATGTGTACATGTATGTATGTTTTTTTCAAGAACAGATACAACCATGATGTCTTATTGCCAGCCTATTGCGTTGTATTACATTGGCTGAGCTATCCATCCATCCATCTTCATGCTGCTTATCCAGGTCAGGATCGCTGTGCCAGCATCAGGGCAAGCAGACCAGCCCAGACGTCCTTTTTCCCAACAACTTTCTGCCAGCTCCTCCTGGGGAATTCCAAGGCGCTCTTAGGCATGCTGGGAGATGTAGTCCCTCCAGTGAGTCCTGGGTCTGCCCTGGAGTTTCATAGAACATCTACACAGCTAAACTACCTCAACTGAGCTCCTCACTCTATTGCGGAGAGTGAGCCCAGCCACTCTGCAGAGAAACCTAATTTTGTCTGCCTGTATCTGCAGTCTCATTCTTTCAGTCCCTAACCAAAGCTTGTGACCATACTGAGAGGTGAGGGTCAGAAAGAAGACTGAAGAAGATTGGTTAGCTTGATTGGTTCAACCTTTTTCAACGGTTTTTGGTAGGCAGCAAAATCATGAAACTAGATCATGTTCAGTTTTCAATGAGCCTTTCTATTTAAGATGCTTGTTAGTCCCAGATAAATTATTATACAAGCCTTGGAAACGAGCCTTTATGCTATAGCAGATGTACTCTGGCCGTGGTTGGACAGCTGTGAAATTTCCAGATGCTTGCATGTGGTCTCTTATACTGTGTATAATTTCTCATGGCTTCAAGGTTGACATTTCATCTCTTGGCTGAACCCCTTAGTTTTGAATCAGTCTTATTGTTTGACGTGGGGTCATGCAGCCTGTTATAATAGCTGTGTATTGTATAGATTTTGTACGGCTCATTCCTCTTCCTGCTAACGACTCAACCACATGACTTGGCTGGCATCCACAGCATAGAATCACTTTCTGTCCTGTGTACTGATCTGAAGTTGGTTTTGATAGTAGTGGTTTGGACCACTTTCACCAACTTTCGTGGTTAAGGTCAAACATAGGCCAGCAACCTGATCCCAGATCAGATCCTGATAGCTTCAATCTCAGTCTCTCAGAGCAGCCATTGTGGTTACTGCTTGAGCAGTCTAGTAAATGCTTTAAAATGTGACCATTTTAGAGTGTCACCACTTGGCACAAGGGTATCAAGCCTTGGCCAGGCTCCTTGGAGACTATGAGAAAGGATGAGGGGGAGCCAGCCAGTAGAAGGCGGAGACCCACCCAGTAGGGTACCAACCAGCCCAGATCTAACCCAGCAATGGCCCACTGATGGCCCCTTCCATGGCTGGCTGCCACTGGTGTAACTCCAACCCGGGAAGGCCCAGTGTCTCTGGCCGGGCCCTGGCTGCTCTGTCTGGTTTTCGGGCCTGATGAATGGCGCGAGATAAACAGCCATAGCTTCCACTTGTTGAGCGTTTCCTGTTTGGTGTCGCCCAAGTCCTCTCGTGCAGCCAGCAAGGGAGCAGTGGCAGGACAAAAGTTCACGACTCCCTGAGAATGACTCCCAGCTAGCCAGCCGGTCGGCCCGCACGGCCAGCCAGCTAGAGAACATTCCTCCTCACCCAGGCATTTTTGGAGGATGATGTGATGTTGCTTGGGATGGGTGGGGATAGACTGCTATGAAATTGAAATATTTGACACTAAACACTTGTTTTGGTAATACTGAACAGCTGCCAAACTGTGAAGGATGCTGTAATGGCAATGGCATGATTGACATAGTTTAATTTTCAATCTTTATGGCACAACTCAGCATGTGTTTAACATCCTATAAAGGTGCAGTTGAATTGCTGGTGGAGATGCTTTGTGGTGAAGATTGGAAACTATTGTGATGTTAAAATGTGTTTGATGTAAAATGGAGAGTTTACAGTGTAGCTTGGCCTCCGAGTTAAAAGTCCTTTCTCGCTGTCAAGAGGGGATGATAAAGCTCACTAGGAGGAAGGAAATTTGAAGTCCTTTTGGCATAGGCAATGGAAAAAAACATAAAACCTTTGCCTCAAAAGTTGGTTTTATGAATACTTTCATTTTAGCCCCTTGTCCCTAGGATATTATTGCATTTTCACTACAGCTGGAAATGCTGGAGTGAGAAAGGCGGCTGCCTCAGCCACAGGTTTCCCTACTGGTTTTGTTAGTGCAGTAACTCCCAGTCTCTAGTTGAGGGCTGTACAGCTGCCTCTGTAATTAGCCAGACAAAGGCCTTTTTGAGACAGAAACACTCCACAGGCTAAGTTGGACAACATGAAACAGCAGAGTATTATGAAAACAGAAGGATTTGGATTGTTCTAAACCTCTGAGTAATATCAAGAGCATGATGCAACGTAACGCTTGGCATAGAAAACAGGATAGACTCAACATTCCTTTATCAAGATAAATTAGATTGATTTGCAACAGCAGTTAGGGATTATTCAGGTTTTGCATTTTTATGCTTTCATGACAGTGCTATGAAATATGTTTGTCTGCCTTTGGGTGCTACGTAACAAAGCTTAGTGCTTCCAAATTTTGACCAGATGATTTAGCGTCGATGTCTCAATATAGTAATATGGGATTAATATATGACATTCATCTCACTAGGCCCCTCACCTAAACCCAACATGTTTTCTCATAGACATAGACCTGGTATGAGAAAAAGGTAATGTATTAAGGAAAGGAACAGAAAGAACAAGAAAGAGATGGAAGGAGAATGAGAAGAGAAAATTGCAAGAAAGAAGCGCGCAAATGGAAAATGAGAGTACAGTTCCCATCGAGCAAAACTAACTGAAACACACAGGAAATAAATCACCACCATCTCCCTCCCTCCCCTACCTCCCTCCCTTGGACAGCATAAGCCCACATCTGCATGTTCCTATGGAGCTGGCAGCCATATTTCACCCCAGAGGACATCCCGGCAGCACAGGGCCCTATGTGTGATATACATGGGGCCAGACATTTCCTGGAAAGCACATTCAGCTCCTTCTCAGGAAAAAAAGCAGGTCACCCGTGAGTCAAAACAGTCAGTGTTGGTTGTAGTTATGAACAGACACTACTGTTATGGTCGTAGGCCGCATTTTCCAACTTATATGGTTTTCGGTGTTCATTTGCAGGCATGCTGTTGTATTGCAAAGCCATGAAGTTGACTAAATGAATATTACAACTGGGATTGTTGAAAAACCAAAAGCTTTCCATGTACATCTCAAAAGCCTACTTGCACAAGGAATCTATCAATTTGCCCAGTCTTGGAGTAATTTGTGGAAAGGGAGAGAGAGAGAAAGAGAAAAAAAAATCTCTGAAGTTAAGTGAGCTAAGTAATTTCTACCATCTGCAGTCCACATTTCTGAAGCCTCATTCTCCTTTAAATGTGGAGTGGCAAGGCAGAACACAAGGCCCGGCCACAAGAGTCAGAGAATGACAGAGTGGAGAAGAGTGGTCCTCTCCAGGGAAAGGGGGGCAGAGGAGGCCCGGGACAGCCCTGCTGGCAGGCCGTGCATCGGGGCACGGCGTGGGTTGTGGCCACCGGCCCGCTGATGCCCTGCCGTTCGGTTGCTGCCAAAACCATCTATGGAATGCCACTTCTGCCGCTGAGTGTGGCTTCGCTTTGTATTTGCTGCATCTCTAGGTTTTCCTTCACCATCCTTTGGCTCTCCAGTGGCTGGAGATAATCTAGCATCACTCCAATCTCTTGTTATTGCTGGCTGAATGGGTTTTGATTGTGATTATATTGAAGAGGTAGGCAGCAGTAACGTTGAACCACTTAATACTCGGGAATCCTGATGACTTGTCTGTGTCCCGGTAAAGCCAGTCATGTGTAGCGATTTAGGAGTCATCCCTGAGTGATTTCAGTAACTTCCATTCATAAATTTGTAACTGTGGCATAACGTGTTTTTCTGAAAGAGGACGTCTCATTTCCTTTATTAATTTACTCATTAATAACTTGACTTGCTCCTCTCCCGTGGCAGGAGTTCCACCTCGACTGCACTCACTGACCACCTCAGCACACTTAAAGGACTTCAACCATGACAAATGCTGAAAGGGGGCTGTTTAAAGTTGGCCCAGTGACAAGGACCCTGTACTCTTCAAGATATTAACCCTTGTTTACTTAATTTATGGTTAATCACTTATATCTCTTTACAGTTTCAACTGAATAACATAAAGACCATACAAACAAGATTAGAATCAACAGATGTTATAAGCCCAAATAACAATAGCAGATCTGTTAGCATGCTAAAAAATGGTTTGATTTCCCCCCATTATGCTAATAGCAACAGGCTTCCACAATGAAGACCATATGGAGCCTACTGTAGCTTTCTTCAAATGTCAGCCACACATAGCTGTGGAGCATTATTGATCCCTGCGGTAGGAGCAGGTTGCAAAATGTCTCATTCAGTGGTGTTTTCTCAGCACTGTTTGCTTTTCCTGTCTTTCGGCTTGGTGAGTGATCTGTCAAACTGATAGCAAGGTGGCAGAGGAAGTGCAAAAACGTGTTGAAATGAGTGGAGAAGAAACCCAGTGCTAATTGTAGAGGGGAAAGGTCTTGTGAAATGCTTGTATACTGCTGTATGATGAGCAACATTTGGCCAAATGTAAAGCACCACAGTCTAAATGAAAAGAGACACCGCTGTATCACAACTCCGCTCTGTTTGATTGTGTTTGGCCATTTTCAAACACAAGGGAAGCAGCCAGCCAGCCAGCATGACTCTTTTTGTCACCGCGTCTGTTTCTTCAGCCATACATGCTGTTAAGTTAGTTCCCCTCAGAGCCTCTCCCTGTTTCCACATTCTCTCTGCCCCTGCTCTCCAATCTGCTGCGGTCGGCGGAGCAGCACAGCCTGTTCAGTCTGTGTGCCTGCGTTCAAATGGCTTTTCTGTCCACTGCACTTGCTATTATTCCTGTCTGTGTGTTTAAATGGTCAGAGAAATTGCCTTTTGGTGACTCTGTGTTGAGAAATGCGAAGGCTTGTCAGACTGTTGGCTGGATTGATATTATTGCAGCTTGAATTGTATTTCAGACTAGTTTACTTTAGTTTAGTTTAGTTTAGTTTACTTTACTTTAGTTTAGTTTAGTGAATTGTGCAGATGAGGCAAGCAAACCTAAACTGGGCCTCACCTCATCTCATCTCACCTTTAGCAAACATCTTATGTGTGAATGTGTTGTGTGAAACTGCTGATTCAGCAACAGAACTGCTGAACCAATAAACCATTATCACTGATCATAAAGAAGGAAAAAAAACAAAACTAGCAACTGATCCCTGCCCCCTTTTTAAAATTTATGTAACTCAGAACCCATTGCAATTCTTAATGTTTCTATTGAGCAACAGCAGCACGTTGCTGTGCCAAACCATTACCTTGCACCTTATGACCCCCTGCTTTACTAGAACAGAGAAAGTGCAGTCACCATCAATCTCCCTCTCGCATAAATCCCCCCCGGTTTCACCTGTTTATTTGCCCCGGGTGGAGGTGTACCTGGCAGCCGTCCCCTAGTACTCCAGGCCAGCGAGGGGAGATGGAGTGTGTACTGCAGTATATCTTTGAGGCGGAGGCGCTGGCGGAGGATCGCAGCGGGGCGATAACTCATCGGCAGTGTGCGGGGGCCTGGCCAAGCATGTCTTAGATCACACTGCTCTCTTCCTGAGAGGCCTTAGATCCTGTGACTCAGCCTTCCTCTTCTCCTCCTGCCTGGCCTCCGGACACAGTTATGCATGCAACACACACACACACACACACACACACACAGAGAGGAGACAGTGTCTGTCATGTGTGTAAAGAATGGAGCCATTAGGCAGAAAGCCGCCTGGCTCTCAGAGGGGACACACTGGCTAGTAACCACAGTGACCAGTGACCTCATCACCATTATCTCCACCATGCTGAGGGCGGCACTTCAGCGCTTTTGTACTTCAGGCCAAATGACCACAGAAGGGTATTGACTCTCTGTGTTCAAATAATCAAAAGCCTGATGAAATAATTGTGGGATTTGCTTTGGAGAGATTCACAGTAAAGCTCTGTAAAGCGAGGAGGAGAGTCTGGGTCAGTTTTTGGCTGAAAAGTATCAACTGTTGTGGTTGATGTAAATTGGGTAAGCGGTATAGCTTCGTTAGAGTCTCCCGATGGTTGAAACAGGCCCAGACCGACAGGTGTAGAGTCTCCTACTACGACAAGCGCAGTCTGTGGTCTGGACTGGAGCCTAGACCTATAAGCTCAGTGGTTAGCGCTGTGATTCCACCTTGTCTGCACCAGGCATCTTAATGTGGACACACACACGCACATATAAAGTATGCACATGCATGCATACACGCACATACACATATAATAACCCTGCATGCACGCACACACGCAGTCATACACAATATATACACACATACAATGCAAGCGCACACACACACACACAGCTCTCAACATAAGAAGGGAACCACACCAGCAGCGAATTAGTTGCATATGAACACTTGGCACTTTTTAAAGCCCCTGCTTTTCTCATCTTACTCCGTCGGCTAAACGCCTCAGCCAGGCTGCAGTGTTCACACTTCTCTGGAACATGCTGGAAAATGACGAGGGGGAGAAGTGGAGTAGCGGCCTGAGATGTTGGTCAAACAATAAGTCACTCTGTCATTATACTGACCCTTGTCCACACAAAGCGGAGGAATGCGCAAGATCTGAGTTCCAAATACTGCCAGAGGCTGGATAAAAGGGGAAAAGTTACGGCCGAGTGGCGGTGAAGCTTTTCTGCCTGTTCAGTGTGCATTACAGTTTTGAAAATGCATTGCTACAGTGTCGTGCACATAGACATAGTTTATAGCGCCACATGTACAATTTATTCTTTATTCCATGCTTGGCTGAAATGCAGAGCCTTGACAAGCATCAGATATCATTCTGACTGTATTTATTTCCTCTTCCATTGTTTTGAACAATATGCTGTTGTGTTCCAAGATGATACAGTAAAAACTTATGAATGAACCATGAACCATAGTCTACCGCATGGAAGGAAATGTGTTAGTCAGCCTCATCTGAGTGAGAAAGTCACAGCTTTTCTTGCCGCTCTCCCACCACATGATTTTCCTTTCCACCAAGCGCCCTCTCTCTCTGCATGGGGTTGGTTCATTTTGTCACCCATAGTGGAGTTTTTGTCTCTCTTTTGCAGTGGAAAAGAAGCTGACTTTGCCCTCGAGAGGAAGACAGAGCGTGCGTATGTGTGTGTGCGTGTCGTGGAGAGTGATAGGATGAGTTTGCTTGATCCTGCAAGTGTACAAGAAGCTTGCTTGAATGTGAACCATATGAGGGACTAGGACTTTGTCGGTCGGTTACGCTGAATCTCCCCCTCTCTTTCTGCCTCCAGCTGTAGTGTGTTTTTCTTGGCTTGCGCCTGCAAACGGAGGAGCAAATAGTTTTATGTAATACACCGTCAAAATGAAGCATGCTCCTCGGCCTTTGTTTCCACCCACTGGCTGCAGGGCGGAAGGGAAGGCACATGCTCTGCAGCCGCTTGACTCATCGCAGGCCATGGACAATGGATCTACATTATGACAGTCTGTGCAGAAATGTGTAGGATGAGCTGCTAAATGGGTAGTAACAGATGCTGTCACTTCTGCACCACACAACTCTCTGACATGGCGGGATTTTAAACATTTTACCTGTTGTTAGTGTGGTAATGTTTCCTTCAACTTCCTGCTTCCATAATTGGAAATTATAATCATATGTGTTGCCTTCAAATGCTCTTGGTTGGAAATACTGACAAATTGGTCACTGTAACCAAACTATGTTTTGTAGCTCTTGCACTTTTTAACTCAAACAGCACAGTGATGTGACTTAAGCTTAATTCGCTTATTGTTCATCTAATCAATTTGCTCCTTTAGTGTGTGCACAGACAAACAGGTACAACTAACACTCACAACACGCCTCCTAAAGGTCACAACCTGGCAACTCAGGTACTAAAGCAAATTCTAACTTGCATGTTTGCCCAGTAAGTACCACTGTGAGAGGTTCATGTGCGCTAAACTTGTAATTCCAATAATTCTGGCAGCACTTGAAGACACTATATGATATAATGTATTTTCTGCTCTCTACCGATCCCACTCAAATTATGAATACAATAATGTTATTGACAAAATGGGTTGCGATATTTTTGCATAAGACAGAGTGAGAGAGAGTATCTATGTGTGTGAAAAATGTATGTTTATATGTGGGATACTGAGTTCGTTTTATACCTACAGTACAGTGAGGACATCTGCACCATCAAAACGAGTTATTTAGAAATCATGCAGCTAAATTATATGGAAACTGTTAACGGAGGACCAAAAACACTTTATGTTGAACAAGAACGTGGAAAACCAGAGTGTTTCCAGTATGCGCTCTTTTGATGCATTACTCCAAGTGACAAAGAATTATTTGGCTGTCGTTAATGCCAGGATCTGGTAATTGTATAATTTTCTATGCATGTGTTTCTTGTGCTATGTTGTGTGGAAAACTTCTGCTTGGTATTACATTAATAATATGTAATGAAAACAAACACAATTCCACTGTTGACTTTATTAAATTAACACAGTTTTCCACACCGTGTTTGATGTGACTTGAACAAACTAATTACACAGCTTTCCCCCAAGGTTCGTGTGAGCACATAATTGGATTTTCCAAAGCATTCGTTTGACTAGGAATTGAAGTACATTTTCCTCTGTTGTGGGCATTAACATGCACCTCAAAGTCAAACAATGGTTTCCCCATTGTTTTGACATCAAAAACAGTTTTCCTATTTGTTAAACATTCACTACGGCTCACTGGAACTTATGGTTTCATGACTTACTGTGGAGCAACATCACACGATGAGTCAGCAGATGTTGTTTATTAAAGCTATTGTACATCATAACTCATCAAGTTGTGCTTGGAGTTATTTACTAAGTTTGAACATATATGTCTTTTGGTCCATGTCACTAAACATTACATCACAGAATAGTACTGGCAATAAAAATAATAATAAAAATAATGTTGACAATCTATATGACTGTTAGGTCTCCTGATATGGTGTCCTAAAGGACTTAACCTAATTAGAAACGAGGAGAGATCAACATCTTGTGTCTCCTGGTATTTGGTCTAAAGAGCAGTGTGTTCTGTCTCTTGGCACTTGCAAATAATTGCAGGCATATCAGTCAATGGGTTCATTTATCTGGTAAATGAAAGCGCCGTGTCTCACGCTGGTCTTATGATGGGCTTTATCTTGCCACCTCCAGCTAAATGAATAAGGGCCTTCCACCTTCTGGCTGTGGCTAAATGCTTCACAGGCACCCAGTACCTTGATGCAAATATATCCAGGTGTTGTCCTCTGCACAGAGGTTAGATAGTCTTTTACCCTCTGCTGTTGCAATGCTGTTGCTTATATATAGTGTGAGTATATTGCATTGTTTAAAGTCTCCACCCCCTTAATGTAGACATGTTTTTTTTAAACTTTATTCATCCAGGGAAAGTCGAGTGAGCATGCATTCTCTTTTCCAGCAATGCCCAGCTTCACATTCATACAGTTACACACAATCACACCTGGGAGCTGCCCAGTACAACCACAGTCTTCTGCTGCTGGTCACTGGAGTAGTTGGGGGTTAAGTGCCTTGCTCAAGTGCATCTCAAAAGTAGCTGTTGAGGGAGAGTGTTGCTCATTCACTTTCTCCACCAACATTTTCCCAGCTGAGCTGACGTCATTCTGGTTCCAGGTCCATAAGTCAGCACTTACCAGTTCTTTTGGAAAAAGGGAGATAGTGCAGCAGGTTTCTGTGATGTAGCTGACACTTTGCCAGACAATTATCTATATGCAAAGAGAAAGAAGAAAGATCAAAATCCTTCCTTCTAGACCGACACCACAGCTGGCTGTTTGTACGAATGCTCTTGCTTGCTAAGCTACAGGTATGCACCGCTGATTGCTCATGCAGACTGATGTCGAGCAGGACATTTTACTGTAGCTGTCCGCCAGACCCGAGCTGGCCTGCTGCCAGACTAATAAAGGTGTGAGGCAGCCTGGGGTCAGGCAGCATACCTTTCCTTACTGTAATCACATGGCCATCTGTCAGTCCCTGCTCGCCCCTCTGAACACTGCTTCCCTGTTACCACACACCTCTGCCACACATCCCACAAGCACAAATGCGCACACACGCACGCACGCACATGCTTACCAATGCATGAGCGCACGTGCACAGACACACACACACACACAAATACTTAACCACATAATCATGTGCACACTATTCTCTCTTGACAAGAAGCTTCATTGTGCTGTGTGATTGAGCGCCCGCACACATTGGTTTTGTGTTATGTTGCGGTGATAGCAACAGAATGCAGCAGAATACAAAACCAGCCAAGACGTTTTTTTTTTTTGTTTTTTTTTCAGGGATAATGTCATATTCCTCCTCAGATGCAAATGGAAGAGTTATGACTCTATCAATTCCTTAATTCATCATTTTGTGTCTTAGATTTCCTATTCAGTTGATAGTAACAATTTTGCTAGACAAAGCATCTTTATGTCTCCGGGCCAAATGGCACACTTGGTTATTCAAACCAGACCATTTTTTCCAAGTCTGTTTTGAGGTAATTTGTTTTTGGCTCCCAATGAAATAGGGCCATATTTCAGATCTGTCCCGCTCCCCCGGCCCCCCGCTCCCCCCTCCATCTCCCCTCTTCTCTCCTGCCTCTCGCTCTCTTTCCTTATAACAGGATTTAGCATATCAATGGCGGATTAGTCCGTTTAACAAAAGCTTACTACCGCAAAGCCCCTTTCCACTCGTCTTTCCAGCCTGACTTGCGGACCTCACACACAGCTCCGCCGTGCCGGGGTCTTTGGAGTGTGTGTGTGGTCGCGGCTGCTCGGCTGAATGGATTTGAGCGGCTCGGCCCCTGCGTTTGAAGATGACAAAAGACATGCTTAGTCACTACGGGCTTCGGAGATGTATGCAGTAGCATGTGTGGGTGACGATGGTGTGTGGAGGGAGTGTATCTATACGGGAGAGCGGTGTGTGTGTGTGGGGGGGGGGACTATTTGTGCGAATGCAGTGATTTTTGCTTGATGCATGCATGTGACCTAGCGCTAGCCTTCATTTATGCGATTATTTGTATCATCTTAATGTCCTAAACCTACCAGTCTATTGTTCCTGTACTTCTGGCTTCCTCTTGCTTTAATGAGGCATGGAAAAAAGTAGTGGCCTCTGCCCTCCCAACCTGTTACATGCTGGCCTGCAGATGCTCCTGCACTGGAATGGGACCCATTCTGTACAGTGGAAATTGTTTTAGGGGCTACCAATAGGACGTGACGCCAGCTGGCTAGATCTGGGCATTGAGCAGGATTTGTGCGTGCACGTCCGTGTCCGTGTGTGTGTGACTATGTGAATTTGTGCGTGTCCACCCACGGGTCTGAGAGCAGGCGTGTCAGGCGGGTGGAGGAAAACCTTGCGGTGACACTGCAGCCGACTCAGGAAGGATGCCCCCCTGCCTGCGGTGGTGATGGTTCGAGCCATATAGCATTAATCACTTCAAAGGGTGACAGGGTTTAGGATGTGTGCATGTCAGAGGGAGGGAGGGGAGTTGGAAATGTTCCATCATACAGGCACGTGCCTTGTGTTCACTTCAGAGCTACAGCAACACATAGATTTTCCTCACAAACTGTCTCCCTGTAACTTCATTTAGTATGTTAATAGATTCTCAAGTGTGTATATTCAATAGTTTGGTTAGTTAGTCTGAGAAATAGCATACAGCAGGGGTTAAATTGCCACATGGATGATGTTAGGGTCTTGTGGGAGTTGTCATAAGATAAGGAGGGACAAGGCTGTCCCTATATGGGGAGCTGTCATCACCCTAACACACCCCCTTTCGGCACAAACACACACAAACACGCCACTGGCCCTTAGCGCTTGTGAAGGTCTCTATCTCTAGTCTCCATCACTCCTTGCTCCACAGTCTTATCAACTCATCAGTACCATGGTGGTTAGGAGGGACCCCTAACAGTGGTGTCATTGTGTATGTGTGTGATTATGTGTCTCCATTTCCATTTTCAATACTTGACATTCCACATCACTGTATCACCAGAGGAAGTCAGATTCCTGCACTAGAAGAGTAAAGTTAATTCTAAAGGTTTATTTGAGACAGGAATGTATGGGAGAGAGAGAGAGAGGAGGACATGCAGCAAATGACTGGAGGCCGGATTCGAACCCGGGTCCCGCTGCGGGAGGGACTGAGCCTTATGTGGTACACGCTCTACTTGGTGATCCACCGGGGAGCCCCAGAGTAAAGTTAATTCAGATTTTATATCGATGGTACCAGTACTTTTCCACTAGTTTTACACATGAAGCTATCATGGGTCCAGTGCTAATTGTTTGTATATTTACAGTAATAATCTGCAACATTTTCACATAAATGAACCGCTGATTGATTGTGACACAGCAGTTTATGAAAGCTTTTACTTTTGTTGTTTTAAACACCCGGTGTCTGGTAGCTCTTTCCCAGGAAAAATCTTCTGGCGCACATGAAGTGATATGTTTGCGGCAGCAACAACACTGGTTTGTTCGGAATAGATAGAAGATGAACTGGGTAGCTAGTAGGGATGAGACGATATATGGAGATTAAATATATCGCAATACAAATATGTGACAATACGTATCGTGGGGCAGAAAAATGAATCGCAATATTAGCTGCATTTTATTCTGCTGTAGTAATCACAGATGAGATGGCTTGCCCGTCACAATTTCACAAGCTCTCCATCCAGATTATATTTTTTGCACTTTGTAATGACATTTTTAAATTGTAATTTACATTCTAGCAAGCCAATGCCATCGCTAGAAAGATTTGTGGCTCAGCAATGAACATAATTCTGCACAGTCATACTTTGTTGTCATGAATCCCATATCTCGTATCAAATGGTATCATAAGATAAACATATCGTCCCATCCCTAATAGCTAGCATGAGCAGCGATAGCCACCATGGCTGAACAGACAGAAAAGTGCGCCACCTTTTCTGTGCAGAAATATGTCTTTGCCTTTGCATAGTTCATCCTCCTGCCTTTGTTCTCTTAGCCGAGAAGACATGAGGTGTTGAGTCAGGTGATAGACCCATGTTTCCCCCCAGCCCTCCTGTTTGTGTGTGTGTGGGGGGTGTGTGTGGGGGTGGGGTGAGTCTGTCTGTCTGTCTCTGTATCTGTATGTCTTGGCAGTCGAGAGGCTCCAGGTGTCTTATGTGTCCTGTGCCCAGACGCGGTGCCAAGCCCCGGCGCTCCCGGGCCGCGGCGGCATTGTTCTGCGCGGCCCATTGTGCGTGACCCAGGTTCAGGGGGAAACAGCTGGTGGATCCTCCGCACCAGTCTGCTTGGCACTGATGCTGGGGCTCATGCCACAGTCTAAAACTCACAGCGTCCCGTGCCCTGCGCTTTGATGCCTGACACGCAGCATAGCTCCCAACATCCATCTTTCTGTTCACCCTGCGCTCAAGCTTTCACAAGCGGTGTTGTGCGGCGGAGGATGAGAACAGGCTTTCCCTTGGCTGCTGGTCTCGCTTTCTGGGAAACAGGCTTCTTCCGTGAGCTTAGGAAGATGTGAGGGGAGAGGAGAGGTGAGTGCCAAACAGATATTTGGTGTGTTTGTACTACCTAGTGGGTTGAAATGGCCTGGCGTGACCTTTCCCCGGCATGACCTGTCCTTTTGAAAGCGGAAAGAAAAGCTGGCTTGTGATTGCGGGGCAGCAGAGCCATGGCACTGCAGCAAATCCCCATTGATTTTAAAGTATGTATGTCCATATATGTACGTGTATGTGTGTGCGTGCATGCATATATTTTTTTCTTGCGCAACCCTTCCCTTCTGACACCAACACTGGCTTCCAAGAGGCCATGAGCAGCCCTCAGTACAGGAAGTGACTCAGTATTGACTGGCGCTCCGCTTCCTGTGCGCTGATTCTCCTCTAACTCCTCTCAGGATGTTTACCTCCCCTCCTTCTCCTCCTCCTGCTCCTCCTCCCAGCCCCCCCCCCACCCCCCTATCCCTCCCCCACCCTCCTCTCTCCCTCCCCCACCCTCCTCTGCCTCCCCTACTTTGGGCCATGTGACCTCACCTCTGCCCCCGGCCTGTCCTGGCCTGGTTTGGCCCGGTTTGACCATGCATTAAGTGCTGACATCACCAGCTACTGGACAGTGATGTTTAAATGACTGCAGAAGTTTTCATGTCCAAATTCCAATGTGTTTTTGCTCCGTACCTCCACACTGAGTTGGGGGTATTCATCATCTAGAATCTAGATGATTTTCCTCTGTGTACATTGCTAAAAACTTGAATCCTCAGCTGTATACGACCAATAATATTTGGAATAGTTTATCATAATGAATTTCTTGTTTAATTTCTGGTTTTGGATCAAGATAATACTGTATTATTGAAAACAACCTGCAATACAACTTTGTCTTTGTCTGTTTTTTCTTAACCACTGACCTAGTTTTTGGCTCTCTGACTTGATGAAACCAATTGTGGTCCGCTAATTTTGATTGCGTCAGGGGAAACAGGTATCAGTCTCCATTGAAGGGGCCTTTTAGTGGTATTTCCTCTACTTTATTCTGTGGATTCCTCTGAGGGGAGGCAGAGAGGTCTGAATGTGAGCTCTTTTCCTGAGCCACTGGGTTCAGAATACTCCATTCTCCATACCGATGGTGACGTAAACCGCTGGAAATGGCTGTTAATGAGGATATGATTGTATATGTGTGTGTGTGTGTGTGTGTGGGAGGTGTACTGCAGGGTGGGTTGGTGCTGTAAGAGTCTGTCTTTGTCGTTGAAACATCGGGGTGAATGCAGATCAAACAGATGGGTCCATCTGTCTTTATCTTTCTCATTCTCTGTCTCTCGCTCTGTCTGTCTCATATATCGCTTCTGTGTCAGATCTGGACTCACTGCGGCGCGGGGCTTGTCTAGACATTATTTTGTATCTTAGTATTTGCTTCTCATCATTTACCATGCTCAGAACTTTATTTTTTTGTGTCCTCCCCTCTCTGCAGTTCCCAGAGTGTGGCTTCTTTGGCATGTATGACAAGATCCTGCTGTTCCGCCATGACTTGAATGATGAGAACATCCTGCAGAGGCTGACCTCGGCAGAAGACATCCATGAAGGAGACCTCATTGAGGTGGTGCTCTCTGGTACGTAGGCTACAGTGTAACTATGGACTGGTGCAGAGCATCTCTTTGTGTTGATTGTGTAATGTTTATAGCAAACTTTGAACTCCTTTTTTGCTCCGGGATCTCCGAGTTAAAGGACATTAGTTAAAACATGAAAAAAGAAGTATCTAAGTGAATTGGTGTTCCTGTTACTTCACATTTTTGTGAAGAAAAAAAAAGCATTCAACAGACCTTTACGAACACAGAACTGTAGTTCTTGGCAAGTACAATAGTATGGAATGAACAAGATTTTAATCATCCAGTCACTGAGATTGTGCCTCCCAATGTGAATGTCTTAGAAACCATTTTGGGCTTTCGTTTTGTGTCTCTGTTTTTTATATTTAAAATAGATATCAAAACAATTAATGTGATCTCAGTTGGTAGAGATTTAGGGAGGCATTTACTAAATGTTTGTGGTGACAATAATGCAGTTGTGTGCGTAAAAAGTGGCTATTCTGATCTACTGACCAGTGCACACAAGCATTTTGCACATGGAAATGAGGCACCTGGCAGGAGACTTTTAGTACGTTTGACCCAATTAATATGTATTTTGAGGAGTGGCAATAGTAGGGTGCAAAAACAGAGGAGGAGATTATTGAAATGGATCACTCCCATCGATTCACTAAACCAAAATGTGCATGATTGTGTGTGGCATTTAACAACAGGCAGAGAGGAAGACAAATAAGAGAGAGGGTGTCCCATTTGAGAATTACTCTCTTTCAAATGTCAGAGAGCGACATTGAAAGAAATTATAGATTGACAAGTCATATTTAATATTATCATTAATAATAATAATGACATTGACTAAACTTGTGTCAACAGTACATCATACAGTGGGGAATCACAGTGCTCTCTGTTAAAATGGTTTGCCATACATGTTCTATCTGGTAGACGTCCGCCTCCGGTATTCTAATTGGAAAATTGCGACTCAATTTGCATAAGTGGTCTTAATAAATTGGGCGCTAAACGGGAGAAAGGTGCACTTGTTACATTTTTAGCCAATTCAAAGTAGTAATCCTATGCAAGCTCGACTTTCCCATTGTTTTCACTCGACACTCGACTCATTCACTTGCTTTTTTATTGATTCTTTATTGTTTCCAACACCACAGGCAAAGTTTCCGTCAGCTTGTTCACCTTTGTAGCGATGACACAGGTGCCTGGTTTCCTGTGCCATTTCCTGCATTGAATGATTCAGCTTCCTGTGCAGCGCTGAGACCAACACATGGCTTAGAATATCTGTTCTGGTCTAATCTGTTCTTCTGCTCCATCTGTCTCCACTGGGAAGCACCTGACACCACCTGCGCTGAATATCTCCCTCTCCCTCTGGGGGCGAGAGTATTGTTTGGAGGGATTTAGGAGGGGGATGATTATATAGGTTCAGGATCTGAGGGTGCTTCAGGCATCGGGGCTGAGGAATGTAGACTAAAGACTGGAGAACTTCCTTCTTTTTGTTTCTCACTGTCTGTGTTTGTCTTGTGCTCTCATTTGTGTCTGTCAGTCTTTGTTGCTCTCTCTCTTTCTCTCCCTGTTTTCTCTCTCTCTAATCCCCCCTACCCTAACAAATCTGTCAACAGGTGTAAGCCCCGCCAGCACACATGAAGATATAGCATGCAATAGTCTGAGTTATACCTGAAAAAACTGTCAGAGAAAAGTAGGATCTTGGACTTGTGCAGCACTATCGCTAGTCCTTATCTAACCCTCGCAGACTTGGCTTCCCTCATGAGAGGGGCTTTGTGTGTCAGACATTTCAGCTACGTTTGAGACAACACAAGCTGAGAAATCCACTTTCCCAAGCCTTTCATTTGGTTCAGAGAAAATATGAACCTTTTCCGTCCCACAATTTGTCTCCTGTCATCTTCTGTCCATTTTTCCCTAACCAACCTGTTGTTGCGTTCTGCGGCTGTGGGAGAGAAACAGTCTGAGTATCTCCCTCGCTGCGAGAGGGAGGCAAGAGTGGCTTTTTCTTGGCTCTGGGCTCAAAGACGAGGGCTTGTTTTTCCTGCAGTAAGTGATTGTAGTGGACCCACGGAGTGTAAACACGCTCTGATGTGCGGGGCGGCCCTGGATACAGAGTGGACACTGCGCAGGCCATCTCGGCCCATGAGATTTGAGGTTCGGCCTGACCAACTGTCCCTTTGTTCTGTTTTTCGCTCCCTTTCCCACCCATTTTCACAAGGTCCTTGTTTGACACAACTCGCAGCGTGAAATTAATATTTTACAATGCCTTCTGTTTGCCATAGATATGGCAAACTTGTTTTTGTCAGATGGAAACTTGTGGCCTCCAAATGGAAACTTGGTGCCTCAAAGCAAACAGATAGCACATTCATTTGAGCCTCTCTGCTCGTGAGAAGTGCTGTGAAAAACAACGCACTGAGTTGATGTTCGGCGTTGTTTGATGCTAATTAGCCCGACAACCATTATATAAAGCTGCGACTGCTAAAAGGCAGCCAGTTGTTTTGCAGACGTGTGTGAAAAGGCTCATGAATGCCGCCTTTCATGTGCCAGGGAGCTATGCTCGCCCCCATGGCATGTGACTTGCTTGAGTTCTTTCTCCGCTTTGAAGTCGAACCCAAACTGCACCCTTCACCCAATAGCCATCATATTTCTCTGGAATGGAAAAATATGTGGCCCAAGTCTCCTCAGATGATCATTTCTTTTATTGGAAGTTGTGTATGAATATGAATTCCTCAGAAAATTGCACCACAGTGTCTCATGTGACATGACAAGGGTGGAAGATGTTCTCTTTCTAACTCCGTTCGGTATCTCAGCCTATAGCAGAGCGCTCTCTAGCGATCAAACCATGGAAGCTCAAATGACACCCCGTGTGTCAAAGACAGACCAATCACAGCAGTGACAGGAGAGCCCACCTCTCCCCTTATAAATCACTGCAGTCCACAGGAACGACATTCTCGCTTTCTTCCCCGTGATTATCACAACCAGCTCACCTCAGCGCGACCAGATCTGTTCCCTGCTAAACTGTTCATAGACGAGCCGTCAAGGACATCGTTGCCGAGTGCAGGACTACGGCTCTGCTGTCGGTACCACTGAGTATTTTTTCGTTGAGAAAATTATTTTTTTCATTAAGAAAATAATATTTTTTGTTAAGAAAAAGTCTTTCCAGTGTGTCTTTCTAGTCTGCTCTTGCCTGGATAGCCTTTAAGCTAACGCGTTACGGCGATTGGCTAGCTTGGCAGCTTTACACCTGCTAGCTTGCACTTGGCTATTCTAACCAGAAAAGCTTCCGTCAAGGCGGCTTTTCAAGCCCATTCGATTTTTCCATACCATGGCTTCCACCTCGGCAGCCACGGATTCGAGTGACAAGAGCAGGGAGTCAGCATCCCGCCTTGCCCGACGGCATGTGGATCCTGCATTTCGGGCAAGGACCCCCACTCCCTCTGCATTGTATGCATGGAGACTGGCCATGCCAAAAACTCCCTTGCTAACCCCGAGTCTTGTCTGCAATGCTGCAGCATGCCGGCGAAAATCCTGGAGAGGAGACTAAGTGTTGCCGCCTCCTCTAATGGTGATCCCCCTCTCACCGCCTCTCAACCAGTGGCAACAGAGTCGGCTAAAAAGCCTTCAGCTCAAAGCTGGGCCGACATTATGGATACGTCTGACTTGCCTATGGAGGACAACGTGGAGAGGGGAATGGTTGACGATGATGACGATGCTGCCTCAGATCTTCTTGCTGAGGATCCTGAGGATGACGAGGAGGACGCCATCCTCCCGCCCCAGCCATCTAGGCCCCCCAGATCTCAGGGTGGGACGGCTCCTACTCTCTCACCCGACGTCAACCTATATGATGTGTGCAAGCCTGCGTCAGGGAGATGAAGCGCTACTGGGATAAGCCTTTTAGACGCAGAGTGCCCGTCAAGGGTTTTTCAGGGCAGGATATTCAAGGCATGGATGAGTTGGGGTTCTCCGGCCAAAAAATATATAAATCCTCTGCTCAGGCTGTGAGGGCGCTTAATGTAGTTACCCTCCTGTCTGCCTACCACGCTGAGCTGCTGGTAGATATGGGCCAGCAGCTGGACTCAGGCACTGCTAACCCGGCTGTGTGGGAGGAGATCTGTGTCACAACTGATCTCTAGGGGGGCCGACCAGGGCTGCGGCCGCTCCATGGGCCTGGCTGTGGCAGGGGAAAGGTTGTTGTTGCTGAACCAGTCCAGCCTGGCAGATAAGGAAAAGCAGGACATTATGGACTCAGAGTTTGACCCGTCCAAAGGCCTGTTTGGTCCCACTACCGCCTCAATGAGGCAAGCCTGTGACCTCAGGAAGGAGGGAGAGGCATTTAACCTCTGTCTCCCCCGCAGACCTGCTCCTCGCCCGCCACAACCCCCTCGCCAGGGCTTTGCGGCTGCTGCCAGGGGGCGCCAGTCCAACCCCCGGCACATCAGGCCCCCAGCAGAGGAGCGGGCAGAGAATCCTCCTCCTCAGGTGAAAAACCCCCGCCCTAAGCCATGAGGCAAACAATCCTTCACCACCGCTGCTGCGAATAACCACCCTTCCAACCCCTCTGACGGGAAGAAGAGGCAGGCCACCTAGGGATTTTCCTTACCAACTGGAGGGGAATATGTATCCGCACCACAAGGTTCCTGTTCCTTTCCCCCCTGGGACAGACCCACCGCCCCTCCCTCCGCCTGCAAAACGGAGAAGAGGGCCCAATGTTTCAAACTGTCCTGAAAACTGCTGTGTGGCGGCCCACTGTGTTCTCCTGACCCACAGCTGTTCCGTCACCGTTGCAGCCCCCTCTTCTCAAAAAGAGGGTGCCATAACTCCTCTCGCCAGCCGAGTGGAGAGGTGGCAGGCATTCGCTGTCCACCCCTGGGTGCTGAATACAGTAGTGAGGGGGTACAGACTGCAGTTTGCCGATCAGCCACCAAAATTCAACGGCATTTTGGTTTCTACAGCAAGAGTGGATTCGGCTCAAGTTTTAGAGGACGAAATCTCCTTTCTACTGAGCAAGGGAGCAATCAGAATTCTCCCGGGAAAAAAAACCCAAGAGGGTTTCTATTCCCGGTATTTCACGGTTCCAAAAAGGGGAGGGGGGTTGCGCCCCATTCTAGATCTATGTGTCCTTGCAATAGTTATCTCAGAAAGTACAAGTTCAGGATGCTGACTCTCACGGTGTTGTCTCGTGCCATACGTCCAGGCAACTGGTTTACATCAATCGATCTCCAGGACGCTTATTTTCACATTCATATTTATCCTGCTCACAGGAAATTTCTCAAGTTTGCCTATCAGGGCGTAGCCACGAGTACATGACATTCCCATTCGGGCTCTCACTAGCTCCAAGAGTGTTTACAAAATGTGTGGAAGCAGCTCTGAACCCTTTGAGGGATTCAGGGCTAAGAATCCACTTCACACTCAGAAACACTGTCGGCGCGAGATTCAGCCACTCTGATAGCCCATCTCACGGATTTGGGTTTCAGGATAAACTATGCAATGAGCTGCCTGGTACCAAAATCAAAAAACGTCTCAAAACCCATTTTTACCGACTTGCCTTCCCTGTACAGGGGCTGTAATTTATCTTTTTGTATATTGCTGTATATGTATGTTGCTTATTTTTCTGTATTGTATTTTTGTATTTCTGTATCCTGTGAAGCACTTTGTAACTTTGTTTTAAAAAGGTGCTATATAAATAAAATCTTACTTACTTACTTACTTACCGACACAGCGTATAGAGTACCTAGGCATCACAATAGACTCTCTCTCCTTCCGAGCCACTCTGACAGACAGACTGATGGAGAAGTTTTATCAGTCCCTGACGCTTTTTGGCGAGGGGCGCATGGTCCCATTCAGGATGTGTCTCAGCCTGTTGGGTCTAATGGCCTCGCTACTGGCGGTGGTTCCATTAGGTCTGCTAAGAATGAGAGATTTTCAGCGATGGGTGGCCTCCTTGCGCCTGTGTCCCCGACGTCACCGCTCCCGCCCTGTTACGGTGACAGCAGACTGCCTCACCACTCTCAGCCAGTGGCGAGAGCCGGCTCTGCTCAGACTGGGTGCACCGCTGGGAGCGGTGTCACAGAGGAGAGTGGTCACAACAGATTCAAGTCTAACCAGCTGGGCCCACATCAATTACTTGATTACTCCTGGCGGTGTTTCTAGCCCTGAAACATTTCCTGCCTTTTCTCCAGGGTTGTCACGTTCTAATAAGAAGCAACAATTCCACGACAGTGGCTTACATCAACTGTCAGGGAGGGACCCGCTCCCTACGGTTGTACAAGTTGGCACACAGCCTAATAATGTGGGGCAGTGTACATCTCTTGTCTCTGTGCGCGACGTAAGTCCCGGGCAGGATGAATACAGGAGCAGACCTCCTTTCAAGGGGGAATCCCGTTTACGGAGAATGGGTTCTCAATCATCAGGTGGTAAGACAGATATGGCAGAGATATGGCCAGGCTGTCGCAGATCTCTTCGCATCGTGGGCAAACGGCCAGTGTCCTCTGTTCTTCTCACTGGCATGCGACGATGCACCATTGGGTGTGGATGCGCTGGCTCACCCATGGCCAAACGCGCTACTTTACGCGTCCCCCCCCCTCAGTCTGATATCCCCTACTTTAGCGAGAGTGAGGGAGCACGGTCTGACCCTGATTATGATCACTCCACAATGGCCAGGGAAACACTGGCTGGCGAAGATAATCCAACTTCTCTCAGCCCAGCCGTCGCCACTCCCGTTATGCAGGGACCTGCTGTCACAGGCGAACGGGGAGATCTTTCATCCTCATCCGGAGTGCATGGCCCTTTGGGCCTGGCCCGTGTGAGGCTGAATTTAACTGCTGTTGGTCTTCTAGTGGAGACCATTCAAGGCGCCAGGGTGTTCTGTGTCAGAAGTGTTGGGCTTCTTGCAGGACTTACTGGATAAGGGGAGAGCTTTCTCTACCATCAAGGTCTACCTTACCGCTATCTCTGCTTTGCCATGTCGCTTTTAGGTGAGATACTCTTGGCCAGCACCCGCTGGTGTGCCGCTTTATGAAGGGAGCGCGCCGGAGTCTCCTTGTTTCCAAACCCCTTTTCCCATCCTGGGATCTTTCTGTAGTGCTCGATGCTCTGTCTCAGCAGCCTTTCGAGCCATTAAGCGTCATTGATATGAAATTATTGTCTTTTAAGACTGCATTGCTCTTGGCTTTATCCTCAGCAAAGCGGGTGGGTGAAATACAGGCTCTCTCTGTTCATTCTTCCTGTATGCAATTCGCCCCAGGTTTTAATAAGGTGTGCCTTATACCTAACCCTGCGTTTGTGCCCAAAGTGATAAGCCCCTCTTTCCACTGTGCTCCTATTGAATAGGTGGCTTTTCATCCCCCGACTTTCTCTTCCCCCGAGGAGCAGAGGCTAAACTCCCTCTGCCCGGTGCGTGCTTTACGCACGTATGTGGAAAGGACGAGAGATTTTAGGGGAGCTGACCAGCTATTCGTGCCTTGGGCTTTACCGCACAGGGGTAAACCTGTTTCACGGCAGCAGCTATCCCACTGGATAGTGGATGCTATCCGACTGGCATATGAGAGCAGGGGCTTACAGGCTCCGGGTTTGAGAGCCCATTCCATTCGGGGCATGGCCACCTCTTTGGCCCTGTTCAGAGGGGTTTCTGTTAAGGACATTTGTGCGGTGGCAAGTTTGGCTTCGCCACATACATTTGTCAGATTTTATAGACTGGATGTCACAGTGCCCTCACTGGCTCATTCTGTTCTCCAGGTGGGCGCTGTCTGATTTACACCTTGTATTATTCACTGTCTGTTGAAGATGGAGGATCAGCTTCAGAGAGCTTCAGAGAGAATTCGGGAGTTGTATATATCTCCTATAGGCTGAGATACCGAATGGAGTTAGAAAGAGAACGTTAGGTTACTTCCCGTAACCCTGGTTCTCTGATAACATAGTGTGGTATCTCAGCACACTCCCCTCCTTGCCATGAGCGAGGAAGATGCACGCCTGAGAATGTAGTTCCTGTGGACTGCAGTGATTTATAAGGGGAGAGGTGGGCTCTCCTGTCACTGCTGTGATTGGTCTGTCTTTGACAGACGGGGTGTCATTTGAGCTTCCGTGGTTCGATCGCTAGAGAGCGCTCTCTTATAGGTTGAGATACCTCACTACGTTATCAGAGAACCAGGGTTACGGGAAGTAACCTAACATTTTTGGGATGCAAGGCATTCTAATGAGAGAATCCATCCATGTACTAGGCTGTCTGTGATGATAAAAATATAACATTGGTTGTGTTCATTTGACTGGCTATAAATGCAATTAAGTCGGTTTATCTAATGTGATAAATAATAAATTCATGGATGTTATGTGGGAATTGAAGCACACCTTTGAAAATGCTTGTCGTATCAACCTGTATGATTGTCTTGTGTGCTTTCTCTTCAGTGAATATGCAATTATTGAGCTAACAGCTAACAATGCAATTATTGATCTAACAACTTTGCTTCTGTGTGTTCAGCCTTTGGTAATGTATCAGTCTTTTGGCAAACTACAAGACCAGTTGGGTTTGGTGCGACTGGCTCTCTATTGCCTGTGAGCCCTTCTGTGATATCTAAAGGTTTTTTTCTGGGGCGCCCCAGTGGCTCACCGAGTAGAGCGCGTTCCACATAAGGTTCAGCCCACGGTCATTTGCTGCATGTCCTCCCCTCTCTCTCTCCCATACCTTCCTGTCTCTCTCTCACTATCTCTGTCAAATAAAGCATACAATGCCTAAAAAAGAAGTCTTTAAAGGCTTTTTTCTCCCTTTCATCAAATCTTCAATCGTTTTCTCTCGTAAAGAATGTTGTTTTCTCTGTGCTGAGCATGTGGGGACTCTCAGCAAAGAAAATCTTGTTTTGTTATTGGACAGATGTCATATTTGTTGTTCGAGTCTGCGTCTCGTCACAGCAACAGCAGCTGAGAATGTCCTTAGTTCAGCCTTAGAGAAAACGAGTTGAATCACCTCACAGGAAAGGAATAAACACACACACACAGACACACACTCACACACACACACAGACTATGACATCACCATCATCACCGCACAGGACTTCCAGCTAAACCCGAGTGTAAAAGTTAACCATTCCCTTGTTGGTCAGCCTTCAAACTGCGACCACATAAATGATTGCACAGGGACGGTGAGAAACACATACACACTTGCTCTTAGGACTGGACTGGGTTGTATCCCAGATAGGTTTGGTAGCAATCACCTCCATCTCTTACTCATCCTCACATCTTTGATGAGTCACAACCATGATGGACCAACTCTCCGTTCCAACAATGAGCTCAGTGTGTCTGCTTGACACAAAACAGCAGATGGAGGGAAAGAGAGAGAGGAGAGAGAGACAGAGATGCACAATTCTACAGGATTTAATTCATATTTTTCTATTTTCAAAGCTGATATATTACAGTCAAAATCATAGTGCCTTATGGGTATACCCTATCTCTCTGATACGAGGGATGATGATATCGAAGTCTTTATCACTGTAGATGATGCCCTCTACTGAAACTGTAAAGCTATAGCACTCATGAAGGGGGAAATGTGTTTGTACTGGAGCACTTCCAGAGAGGGTCCTCCTCTCAGTTTATCTGATTATATCATATCATCATTAATATTTCATTTCCCCACACAAGCACACATACAGTGAGATTGCAAATTGCCTACCATATTGATTTGATATATGACAAACTTTGTATAAAACCTCTTCATTTTTGCACAATTACCAAATATCTGTGCTAAATGGCTGCTCTGTTCTTGTCTTTTTGTCACGGTTTCATTTATCTGTTCTCATCATTTTTTCCCCTTCTGATCCCTCAGTTTTCTTTGCCACGCTGTTTCCATATTTGCTTTGCTTTTGCCAACTTTTGGTTATATCAGTTGTGTGTTGTTTCTAGCTCTTGCCACGGTTGAAGACTTCCAGATCCGACCCCATGCCCTCTATGTCCACTCCTACAAGGCCCCCACCTTCTGTGACTACTGTGGGGAGATGCTATGGGGTCTTGTCCGGCAGGGGCTCAAATGTGAAGGTGAGAGCACACACACACACACACACACACACACACAAACACACACACAAACACACACAGTCACTCACACAATCAAATGACCCCTGTTTCTCAAGGGATTAAATAGACTTATGTTTGGTAGATTTGTATCAGATCAGTTTTTGTAAATCTTTCACTGTATCCTTAACCCTCTTTGAGAGTCTGAGAGATCCAGTCCGTCTCTTATGCACGCACACACACACGCGCGCACACACGCACACACACACACACACACCACATCCCCAACCTCAAGAATGTATCAGGGAGATATACAAGCGAAGAAGAGAAAGATCTGGTCTGGGCACTGTGGCCAGTGAAATGCTTGACATTCAGATCCCAGTGGAATTATGGAACGTCGGCTCGCCTTTCATTTTTTGTCATCATTGGATCATATTTGCTTTATGCTCTTTCATTTTCGTGTCATTAGGCAGCATTTGAAGTCCTCTCAGAGTATGAATTAGATTTAAGTAGTTGATTTATCCACCAGTGAAACATTCACAGTCATAAATTCTCCTGCCTCAAGGCTGCCAGTGGGGCCATCTTGTGGCTGTTTTGCAGAATAAAAATATGTGTTCATACCTGGTGCCATTACTCCTCTTTCACCCCAACAGCTTGATATAGTCTGTAGCACTATACCACCTTAGTCTTTGTGGCTGATGTTGTCCTGTATGTTTTCATGTTGATAGGATGTGGGCTAAACTACCACAAGCGTTGCGCCTTTAAGATCCCCAATAACTGTACTGGTGTCAGGAAGAGGCGGTTGTCCAATGTCTCACTGCCTGGACCCTCCCTCTCTGTCCCCCGGCCAGTGCCAGCAGAGAATGCCGTGGTCGTCCTGGACGAGGTGAGTTCCGATGGAAGTGGAAATGGAACCATTCCTCAGATAAATAGGCTTAGATAGAAATGTATGTACAAACCCAACACTATGCAAAGAACATTGTGAATAGTTTGAAGTGTTATGAAGAATTTTAAGGTTTTTGAATAGTATTGTTGAACAAAGTTATTCCCTCTCTGAATGAAGGTGGAAGATGTGATGATTTACTTCTTCATCCATATAATGATATAATGACCTGACTGGAGTGCTAGTTTTGACCTAATCTCCATGTTCAGATTGGAATCAAAGTGGATTGGACAATAATGTGAGGCAATCAATCTACACGCTGCTCATTTGACTTTTTTTCCCCACTGGTGGATCTCTTGGGCCCTGTTGTGAAATCCCACAGATGCAGAACATTGAATTGAGCTCGGTGGATAGTCTTATGAAACAGTTTTGCATAAGCCCGCTCTAGAATATTCCTCTTCTGTATCTCTGCCCTATGAAAGGTCGTCAGGAAATGTAATTAGGCTAATCAAATTAAAAGTCCACTGGAGTCCAAGTTCATATATCTAGTCACTTGTTGGCCGAGTGCCCTCTTCCAAGCTACCCACTTCTGTCAGGAGCTGCCAGACTGCTATCTTAATCCATATGAAATCGGAACTAACCACTCATATGTGGTAGGACATGACAAATCTAATAACTTAGTGAAGACCACTGGGATTGTGTAAAATATGTGAAGGCGTGCTAACTCAGTATGACAGAATTCTTATCCACTTTTCCACTGATTTCTCTCTCTTCTTCTACTGCCATATGATTATTCGTTCTGTCTATCCCTATCACTCAAAATGCTCCCTCTGAGGCCCTCATTCCTTTAATTTTTTCCTCTCCTTCTCCTTCTTCCATATGTTTCTTAATTCTTCCCAACCTCTCTGTCTCGCTTTATCATCCCCCCCATTCCCTCTTCCCCTCCTTCCATCCTTCCCTCTTCCCTCTATCCAACCCCTGCAGCAGCGCTCCCACCAGGAGGCAGGGAAGCGGATCCTGTCCTGGAGCGGCAGGCCCATCTGGATGGAGAAGATGGTTCTGGGACGGGTCAAGGTGCCGCACACGTTTGCCATCCACACCTACACCCGTCCCACCATCTGCCAGTTCTGCAAGCGCCTGCTCAAGGGCCTCTTTCGCCAGGGCATGCAGTGTAAAGGTAGGACTCAGTATGAAGAGTTTGTTTCAAAAACACTGTTCATTTTGGAAAATATCAGCACCAATTACCATTATCATAATGCATTATTTCCAAATACAAGTTCAAGTCAGATGTCTGCCAAGGACTTAAGTTACTTACTGTCCTTTACCCAGTGACAAAATGTGGATTTCTCATTTTGTCATGAAATCAAATTGAAAATCATGAAATCAAGTCAAGTTGTTAATTTGTGGTTCTTGAAATTGCATGTATGCTTTAAATATACTAATTTATTTTATTCTTCTACCAGATTGCAGATTCAACTGTCATAAGCGATGTGCTTCAAAGGTACCAAGAGACTGTTTGGGGGAGGTGGTGTTCAATGGAGGTAAGTCCCAGGTTCCTTTGATTTCCTGCATTCATTTCATAGTGACAACAGTAGATGTCTAATATTTACAGCTGTACTGTTTATGTGCATGTGTAGAACCGGCCAGCCCTGGCCCAGACTCAGACAGCACCATGGATACTATGGAGGTGGACAGTAGTGATATAGATGGTAGCAGAGGGCTGGACGACCCAGAGGAACCCTCCACCCCCGATGAGAAGATGTTCTACATGGACTCTCCCTTCCTGGACAGAGAGAAGGATGAAGAGCCCATCAAGACTATTAGGTATGAAGAGATGTTCAACTTGTTCATGTTGATCAAATTCGGTCATAATGGAATAATAATGTGGTTAGGGTTAATCTGCACAATTCTTGTTTTGGTGCTAAGTGCTCATTGCTGTGGTGTTTCTGCACTGCACTTTCCACAGATCACCTGTCACTCAAACAGTGTGTCCAGTACTGTGATGTTGGATTTTCTGTTGATGAAGTTTGAGTTTCTGTAGGTGGCGCTCTTTTCTTTGTCTGTTCAGCCATGGTGGCTATCACTGCTCATGCTAACTACCCAGCTCTTCTTCTGTGTATTCCAAACAAAATACTGTTGCTGCTGCCGGAAGCGTAAAACGCACCACTTCCTGTGCACCAGAGGATTTTTCCCGTGAAACACCTACCAGACACCGTGTGTTTAGAACAGCATGTAAAAGATGAATAAATCAGTATTGTGTTATATCCATTGGCGATAGCGAATAGAAAAACAGAAATGTATTTATGTGAAAATGTACTGGATTATTACTTAACTAGAGTGAGCTCTAAGAGGGTTGGTGAATATTTAAGAGAAATGTTGATTAATAAAATGTGTGTGTGTGTGTGTGTTCAGCCCTTCCACAAGCAGCAACATCCCTCTGATGCGGGTGGTCCAGTCCATCAAACACACCAAGAGGCGGAGCTCCACTGTGGTGAAGGAGGGCTGGATGGTTCACTACAGCAGCAGGGACAACCTGGTAAGACTGATAACACCGCAGCCCAACACAGGACCCCCATCTGAAATGTGCTGTGGTTAGCTTACATGTTGGGGAAAAGTCCTTCTCTGAAGCTGTTCACATGTGTTGAGTTCAGCACAGTCGGTATTTTTCTGTACAAATGCCATTTTAGAGTAGAATAATAGTGGTATATAAAGTATGTTTTGCCATTTGGACTAACTCGGTGTTTGTTTCCCTTTTTTCGCAGCGGAAGAGACATTACTGGAGGCTGGACAGCAAGAGTCTGAGTCTGTTCCAGAATGACACTGGAGCCAAGTTCTATAAAGTAAGAATAAAGCTCAGTTATCATCTCGAAGAAAACATGTCCTGCACTCAAACACACACTATCATTCATTGAAAAGTCATTCACAATATCAGCAGATTCCCTCTTGAGTCCAGGGTGAATAATATCCATAACTTTCCTCATAAAATCCCCATAGCACTGAAAATGTACCTTCTTTTTACAATTAAAAAATGCTGACACTGTTATATCCTTTATTTTCTATAGTTTGAAGTCATTTTGGAGTGACCTATTTCTCACAGCCACATTCAAATATTGTCATAATTATGGGAGGTGTATGTAAATAAGGTCTGCCCAGAGTGACTAAGGCTGGGGGCTGTCGTGTTGCAACTGTAAACTACCCTGAGGTCACTTCAGCCCGCTGAAATTTCCCCTGTGGTTTTCCACGCTGCAGCCCGGTCTCTCCTCTACACGAAGTGAAAGGACTGGTCTGCTAATGTCGCTATGTTTAGCCACGGTATTGTCACCAGCAGATATGACGGGACATTCTAAGGGGTTTTGGAGTGACAAAAGGGATCTCCAAATCTTTCCTCTATGAGATCGAAATATATAAAGTGGATTTACAAAAGCATCTTGGTTTAAGCTGATCTGCCTGAAAGCTACAGGATGAAATGCTAAATTCTTTTTGAGTTTTGAATTGAATCTTGAGTTGAGATCAGTCTTCCATAATCTTAGATTCATTTCAAACTATGAATTTGCATCATGATTGTGATGTATGAGTCGTGGCAGTGAGTGAAACATTGCTATTTGAGTGTATAAAATCGGGCCGTGGAGAGTGTGTGACACTTCCCTCTCATCGCCAGCGCCATAGTCAGTCATTACAGGGGCTTAATAGCACTGTGATTACACACTGGGGACCGAGGGAGGGAGCGACGGCCTACAAGGTAAAGACTTCCACATGTGTCTTTCTATGCGTGTGGGTGTGTTTGTGTGTGTGTAGGGTGTGGGGGGGTGTATTTATTTTATTGTTCGTGTTGCTTTGTGTATGCTGAGACTTTTGACACCTCCCTGGGTTGTGGTCAGAAATGACAGAGTGGGATGGTGTTTCAGGGTGCAGCAGACTTTTTCAATGTCAGATCCAGCACGTATGTGTCAGGTGGGTTTGTAGGCAGCTGTACCTGTAGTTCTGATTTAAGTGCTTCTATCTCCATCTTACACTTCTGAAGTAAGACTGAGAGAGCAGAATTTCCACACCCCTCCCCTCCCGATGTATCGACACGCCCTGCATCCCCTCGCTGCCGGAGCCTTGGAGGGGAAACCTCAGCGGGGACTGACTCCTCAGGGTGTGTTTACTGGCAGCTTTATGTGGTACTTTATTATCAACTTGGCACTCAGCTGCGTTTAAGACATTCAGGAGACTAATTGAAGGCTAGCTGTAAATGCATTCTTTTCTTGCTCCTTTCGTGCCTGTTGCATGAGAGTAGGGAGTCTGATTTTTGTCCATGATAGATGATGTGAGCTGATTTTCCAGGACATTTTGATTAAGTGTAGTCGGGGACGAATAGATCTTTCAGGGATTTCTTTTCAGAGATCAGAGATTGTCTTCAAACAGAGAGTGGCATCCCGGATGCAGTCGTCTGCATCCGGGAAACCTTCTATCTTGGGCGTTTCCCTTTCATTTCTCTTCAGTTTCTGGCTCGCTGCTCATCAGCGTGTGGCTACTGTCCTCCCCTCTCCCCTTTTTTCTTCATACCTCCAATCTGATTAGTGGTGGTCGCGTGGTGGCTTGCTTGCCAGGCATGGCAGCCATTTTCTCCATTTGGAAGCCATAACGGCTCCCCGTTTGAAGATGAGACCCCTGTACTTGTGGCTTTCTCTGAAGAACCTTTTATGGGGTATGGGGGCTTCTCTCTGTCTCTGCCAGATTGAGTCCTGTCACACTTAAGTGTGCACCCACACGAGCTCACACACACACACACACACACTACTCTGTGGAACAGTAGTTGCCGTGTCTTTCGTCTCGGTGGCTAGCGGTAGCGCCAGCGGCTCGTGCTCAGATGGGGCCTCTGGCAGGTCCTGCCTTGTAATCAGGGAAACAGAGCGCTTCAGTCGCCACAGGGCCCGCTCACGTGACCCGGCCCCGCTAACCACAAGCACTTCATCTGATACTCTGTGGTGAGCCACGCGGAGGGGACAGCATGCGCCTCTGCGAGCCCCCATTGGCTAGAACCTCTCAATATTTTTTTATTTTTTCAACTCTCCCTCCTTTCTTTGATTTGACAGTGAGTTAGGAGGGGAAGGGGGGACTTTTAAAGTGTGCTACAACTGTCCTTTCTCTGTGTGTGCTTCTAAGAGAGAGAGAGGAGTGAGAGAGAAAGTTAGAGCTGGGACTGTACTCTCTATGCTGATGATTACACTGTTGGACCTGAGCGGGGAGACTTTGGATATTCTGGAGTGTGTGAGTGTATGTACCTGTGCCAGGGGAGTAGTCTGAGTCTGGGGTTAGTGCTGTTGTTGCAGAGAAATGCTGTCTTTCTGTCATGTTATCATGTAGCCGCATTGTAACAATGAAGTATGGCTATTTCTTTTGTTTTGCATTGTTTCTTGTTTGTTGACATTGGTGAATATTGTGCAATTGAAGAGTTTCATTTAAAAATGAGATGCCCACCAATTGAAAAAAGTGGGAGCTACTTTTAAGAAATGATTGATAGCACAGTATTGAAATAAATTATGCAAATTTTTAAAGGCATGGTAAATAACTTATGTCCTTGGTTGATAAAATAACACTTTTACAGACAGGTTTGTATTGTTGTAATTGGATTTTAGAAATATTGAATAATGAGCTTTTTGGGGTTTTTTTTGTTGTTTTTTTTACCTTTTTTTTCTTCTAATATTATGGATACATAGCATTTTTTAAAACTAATATAGAAATATAGCATTTTGGAAATGAACTCTTCAATTGATCGATTTGGAGTTCTTTGATTGGCTGTGGTTTTTAATTTCTCTCTCGCTTTGTCTCTTGTTCCTCCCTCCACAGGAGATCCCTCTGTCCGAGATCCTGCAGGTAGAACAGTCCAGAGACTACAGTAACCTCGCGCAGGGCAGCAACCCACACTGCTTCGAGATCATCACGGCCACCATGGTCTACTATGTAGGGGAGAACAACGGCAGCCACTACCACAGCCCGGCCCTGGCCGCCTCAGGAGTGGGCATGGAGGTGGCCCAAGGCTGGGAGAAGGCCATCAGACAGGCTCTGATGCCCGTCACCCCCCAGCCCAGTGTGGCCAGCGCCGCCGGTCAAGGCAAGGACCACAGTGAGTACACCTAGTCTTTTGCTTCTGCTTTTTGATGATGGGTTGACTCTTAAACATACTCTGTGTCAGTATGTTAGGTTGAGTGGAATAAGGTCTCTCTGTGGGTCTCTTGAGGTAAAAGCCTCAATATGTTTCTGGGTGAAACTTGACAAAATTGAAATAGGACTAAAATATTGCTCTTTTTCCCCAAAAATCAGCTTCTTTGGAATTTAGAACCAATCGTTTTTTAAATTTCACAATGGAATTTGATTGAGTTCCAAAGATGATGAAACTTACTCAGCACTTGAAGGACCATGTAAATTCAAAACACAAAAATTGGTGTTGCAAGGCTTTCACATAATGTTTCACTTAAATTTGAAGTTTACATGGCGCTTTATGTGCTGAGTAAATTCATAGCCTTTGGGCCCACGAAGGTCATTTAAATTTCTAAAATGATTGGATATCTGTCTGAAAATAAGGCTGTTTTACTTAATACACAAAAGCTGTATGTTATTGTGTATAATATGCATCACTGAAGACTGTGGTCAGTTTGTTATTCTGTACGTTGGCTCAGATAACAGTGTGCGTTTCCCCTTCCAGTCGTGACTTGTAACATTAGCGTCTCCAGGTCAGGTCAAGGGAGGTGAGGCAGGTGACAGCAGTGACATATGAACTGAGAGATGAAATTGAGCTTGAGTGGTCATGGTCAGGGTACAGGTGTTATTGGTTTCCCCTCACATCGCCATCAAAAGAGATTAGATGTAGCTTGGTCCTTAACAGCCACCATACGCTCCTCCATGAAACCTCAACCAGAGATGAGGAAGATGGTGATGCTGATGATAATGATGTTGATGATGATGAGGGTGGTGATGGTGATGCCTCTCATTGTAATTTCATTTAACCTTTCATGTGTTGTGACACCTGAAGTGTGATGCAGATTAGACAGGATTATTTCTGAGCCCATGTGCTGGTAATTCAAGGCTCTTTGGTGATGAAATTCATTGTAGATTAGAGATCCACATGAGGGTCGAGCTTATTAGTAGCAGAGGATTTGAAGCGTGGGCATGGGATGAGAGAACAAGGGAGAGTGTACTCAGTCAGAGTCACTCAAAGAGTAAATGTAGATACGTTTAGTGCATCTGAGGAAGATATGTGGTCTGTAACTAGCATAATGTAATGAATTTTACAAATGCATTCAAAATCAGTGCTTGTTTTCCAAGATGAAATGAAATACTTTGAAATGATCAAAACAGATTGCACTCTGTAGCTTTAATCTCTGTCTTTCCATTCATCGGCTAAGTACACAGAGTCAGGGAGATCTTGTGACTGAGTATTAGCCCGAGAGCCAGTCCATAATCCTAATTATGAAATGCAATGCATACTTGCCCTATTTAGTCACACATAACTTCCCAAATAAATTTTATACCCAATTTATTGTGTAATAAAATGCTTCATTATGTGGTGATGTGGCTTATTGCAAGCAGCTGTGATAAGCTTGAAGGTTGTGAAAAAATACAAGTATGTGAGCAATGTGCCTCTGCCTACGATTACTTAAGGATTCACTGGCTGCTTTATGCATTGGTAATGTGGCATTTACAGTTGTTGAATGTGGAAACATCATGTGTTTTTCCCTTCCAGAAGAGCTGTCCATCAGCATATCTGTGTCCAACTGCCAGATCCAGGAGAATGTGGTGAGTGGGGCTTCTTTTTTTTTCTTTTCTTAAAGATGCTGTTGCACAACTTCCCAGCATAGCCTGTGCATGCATGCGTTCATATGTTATTACGATAGCTGTTGTGGTAAAAGTCAGAAACTCTATCCCACTGCTTTTTGCTAAAATCTCCATTGCATGTTTTTATATGGAACAATTAGGGAAGTTGCAGACACATTTTTTGGTCAAAGGGATTTTCAACTTGGTTCCACTTCTGCATTGAGTGAAAGTGAGCTATTTGGCAATACCAGAAAAACATTTTGAATAAGAGCAACATTTATCCTGGACTGTTGATGATGTAACAGTTACCCATAGGCAATGTCAGCATGGAAAAATAACCAGAATATTACCAGCAAGAGTAAAATATAATCAAGTAACTGGTGCAAATTATGTGTGTGCAGGATATCGCTTCGGTGTACCAAATCTTCTCTGATGAGGTGCTGGGATCAGGCCAGTTTGGCATTGTGTATGGAGGTATGCCTCTTGTTTTATTTCATATGGTACCACATACATTTGATGTGACGCTCCTGTAGATTTTATTACAATTTTGTTACTCATTATAACATGACCCATAATATTTTAGGCAAACACAGAAAGAGTGGCAGAGATGTGGCCATCAAGGTGATTGACAAGATGAGATTTCCTACCAAGCAGGAGAGCCAGCTAAGGAATGAGGTGGCCATTTTACAGGTAATAAACACACTCCACCAAACAACATTCGACCATTAGAAAAAGTGACACCTACTCTTACAAAATGATTGATTGCACAACATTAAAACAAATTATAGCATGTTTTAAAAGATAGTGTGTAATCTTTGTTTCGTTGCTTTCTCACTGCTTTTGAGTTGGTTGAGACCTGATAAGATGTCTTTATCTGCTTTTCCTCAGAACCTGCATCACCCAGGTATCGTCAACTTGGAGTGTATGTTTGAGACGCCAGAGCGGGTGTTTGTTGTCATGGAGAAGCTCCACGGCGACATGCTGGAGATGATCCTGTCCAGCGAGAAGAGCAAACTGCCTGAACGAATCACCAAGTTCCTAGTCACACAGGTCTGGGCTGCTGAAACTCTCCTCTCTTTTCTCCTCTCCATATCTTCCTGTCTTTCCTTTTTTTTACCTTCAAGTCTTTGAGAGTCAAATTTAGCTAGGACAACCAAAAGTGAGACACTTCACTCCTCTATACCTTTGAAACTTCATCATGGTGCGGTAAAAATCATTTTGTACAAATCAGCTCTGTTCTTTGCTGAGCAGTATATGATTAATAAAACAAAGTAAGTTCAGTTACTGGAAATTATTCCATGAATATTGCAAATATTATATGAAAATTTACAGAAGAAGTTCAATCTTCACACTATAGCTGTAATTTTAATATCTCCCATAATCCTCTTCATATGCAAAAAGTTTTGATGACGTCACACAACAGAGGAACTTCAAGATTCTGGGTTGTCTATTAGTTTGCATGGACTGCTTCAATATAGTGATGTATATAGTGATATATATATAGGATATTCCATGCATACATAAAGGTACTGCTAATACAACAATATGCTTTATTAGAAAATACTGATAATGTTTGTAATATGCTATAAGCTATGGTGGGTCATGTCAGCTCAGTTTGCTCAGTTGCTAACGTTAACTAGCAAGACAAGTATCCTGACGTTACTGTATTCTCCATAGAAGAGATGAAAGTCACTGTTCAACTGGGGAGCTGAGCTCACATTGCAATAAATTGATAATTCATTAGGTCTATATGTCATCATCACAAATGCGCCGCAGGACTGTTAGGAATCTGAACTTAATTTACGTCTTGCTTTACCTCTTGCCAGCTTTTTGTTTTGTTTGTTTTGTCCCTTTGTTTTCTAGCATTGCCTCCCTCTCCCTGTCTCCTTCCCTCTGTTTTTTGGGGTGTGTTAGCCTACTGTGCGTAAACCCCTGTCTCTGCCCCGGGGCCTGTTTATTCTTGTGGTGAGCTGATTGGGGGGAATTGTTTACGGGATCGGTCTGCATGGCATCACGGCCTCCTCCCTGCCCGTGGATTATAGCCTGCAGTGCGCTGGTGGCTTTGTGGCCTGATTAGAGGAGCAGCAGGCCCCTGGGCCTCGGTGGGTCCCGGGTCCCAAACAGGAGCAGGGCCATTAACAACGGCCCCATTAGCTGCGGCGGGCCTGGCTCTGATGTGGCCGGGAAGCCTTCTGTCAAAGCCAGGGTCAGGACAGGGAGCCAGGCGCACTGTGGTTTTGGTAGAGGGCCATAGCCAGACATGCGTGCAGCGCAAGCTTATGCCAGGCCTAGTGAATATAGATGGGATGATGAGATGAGATCATATGTCCTTATGGGAAGGTACTGGTCAAGATGGAAGTATTTAAGGGCATTAGTGTGCTTATACTACTGTTATTTTCCATATGGCTGCAACATAGATTATACTGCGTAGATTATACAAACATTACTCTGTTTACACCATATGTTATATACATTATAACATTTAGACGATGGAGTTTATAAGATTGTCAGTGGGGTTTTGAGCTAAATCTGGGCTTTTTGGACTTTTGCAACAGATCCTGGTGGCCTTGCGACATCTGCACTTCAAAAACATTGTTCACTGTGACTTGAAGCCGGAGAATGTACTACTGGCCTCCGCAGAGCCCTTTCCTCAGGTAAAAAGTTGTGTGTGTGTGTTCATGCATGTGTTGCGTGCGTATGTGTGTGTATGTGCTATGTCCATATGTGTGTATATATTGCTGCAATTCACACATTGTAAATTTGTTCAGATTTCTAAGTGTGTATGTCATTTTCTGCCGTGTCCCAGGTAAAGCTGTGTGACTTTGGCTTTGCCCGTATCATTGGTGAGAAGTCGTTCAGGCGGTCGGTCGTGGGCACGCCAGCCTACCTGGCCCCGGAGGTCCTGCGCAGTAAAGGCTACAACCGCTCCCTGGACATGTGGTCAGTGGGGGTCATCGTGTACGTCAGCTTGAGCGGGACCTTCCCTTTTAATGAGGACGAGGACATTAATGACCAGATCCAGAATGCTGCCTTCATGTACCCCCCTACGCCCTGGAAGGACATCTCCGCAGAGGGTAAGAGGATATAGAGCAGCATACCCTGTTTCTTTGTTCCCTTCCTTGAGGTAAACAGCCAGGGATTTGCCAGTGCTTGATCTAATCTGCTGGGTGGATATATCCTTCACCGCTCTAAATGCTTGGCTGCGAGGTTGCACCAGTAGTTTAGTGTCAAACTGATACTCAGACATGCTGCCTGAGAGCTGTCCTCCCCACCCACGCGTCTGGGTCTTCTGACCTTTCTTTTGACTTTTCTTTTTTTTCTGTGGTTCAGGTGAATCACTACCAAATCTCCCAGGCAGCCAAAGCTGCTGCTCCCCCCACATACAGTGTGAAAGATTTTACTGTGAACAAACAATGGAGGCGTTGATGCTAATTTTTTAGCAAGCTAACTAGCACTAAACCTTTACTCTGCTTATTGATATGCAGTGCCAGTTTTCACCTTCTGCTGTGTGTCAACTGTGACATGGTGACATGCACTGCTTGAAGAGCCTTGGCTGTTTAAAAGTGACTTCCTGTTGCTGTCGGTATAAGATGATTTATTCTCAGAAGTTTATTTATGAAACATTGATTTCCCCCACAGCCACAGATCTGATCAACAACCTTCTCCAAGTAAAGATGAGGAAGAGGTACAGTGTGGACAAGTCTCTCAGTCATCCCTGGTTACAGGTGAAATATGTTTATATTTTCTCAATATTTTACAATTTCACCCCTTTAACAGTTATTCCCAGTCAATTTATGTCAGGACTCCTGGCTCTTACAAGTGGGGAAGTCACTCTGAATTAATTCCGATGTTCACTCCTCTTTTCCTCAGGACTACCAGACGTGGCTGGACCTCAGGGAGTTTGAGACGCGGCGGGGCGAGCGCTACATCACCCACGAGAGCGACGACGCGCGCTGGGAGGAGTACGCCGATGAGCACAGCCTGGTCTACCCCAAACACTTCATCATGGCCCCCAACCTGGACGACATGGAAGAGGACCCCTAGTGGCCCAGGAGACTCACTACACCGCGTGTATTTAGGACTAGGAATGTAGCAGGGACTTTTTGCGCGGACCTTTGGGAGCGGTGGATTTTCCCCCCAAAACTGTTTGTTGTGGAAACAGAGAGAGAAGCCGGCTGGGTTGAGCGTCGCTCTGCAGTGGCTTTAGAAGCGGGGGGAAACCAGACAGACTTCGTAGCTCGATGCACTGCCTCCAGGAGCGGGCAGGTGGACATGTGTGCCACGGTAATGCATCGGAAAACTGTTGGGAGAGAAGAATGTTCTTTCCTTCTTTTTGCGCCATATCAAAACATTCCATGGATTTGTTCAAGTTTGGTTCATTTCCAAGAACAATCGTACAAGCAAGAAAATACATTAGTTGAACTTAATAGTTTAGTTATTGTACATGCAATTTTGGGTAATTATGAGTAATAATATGCCTCTGCTCTGTATCTGAGAGAGCAGAGCAGAACAAGAGAGCTTACCCCAGGAGTAAAGGGCACTTTTCACAAGGGATCTACAGTATGTCCATTGAGAATAAATAATGCATGGGTTTTGGACAAAACTGATGTACTTCTCATTTCAAGACTGTTTGTGAGGCTGTCCTTTGGCATGAAACTGGAACTATCATGTTTATGTGTATGTTTTTTAATGTATTTAGTAATTGTGGTAGAGTTTTGCACTATATTACCATTGAACATAGCAGTTTGATAACAGGATGAATAGAAACACTATTCGCTGCTACTGTACATCACATGGGCCCTTTAGTAAATGTGTAGAGAGCACAGATTTGTGCGGATGTCCAGTCTAGGTGCAGAGCCGAGTGTTGAGCTGATTAAACTCAACAACTATTAGCTGCTTTGTCATGATTTATTGTCCCAACATCCCAACAGGCATTTTCATCCAACATAGGTCTTCACTGGCCAAAATATTGTCTGTTAGTGTTTGCAACAATTAATGTGAAATGGCAGCTAATAGTGTGCAGGTTTTCTCAACATTTCCCTTGAGAACTTGACCAACAGACCATTACCAAATATATTGGCAAATATATTCATTTGAATCAAAACCAAACAAAAAAACATTCAACTCAGTGTTTCCAAGCTGGAGTTTCTTTTATTGACATTGTGAATTTCTTTAATGATAGAAGATCGTGACCCTGAGCTGTTGGTAATAGCAATGATGAGTGTTTCAACATGAGGCTAAAAACAGAAACGTGTACAGGTTTGAACATGGACTCTACGCTAGTATACTGAGCATCATGTTTCTGTTTACCCTTTTATGTACTACTTTCACAGTATTTTTGAATGTGACTTTTCAAGCACTCCATTTCTGGAATATGTGTTTTGGTGCTCTGTAGTTGTCGTAAGTGTCTATGTTGCATCTCCTGAGGCGGTCAAAGTCAGTTTTTAACAGAACAAAAACATTGGTGTCTATTTCCTTTGGAAGCCATTAGCTGCAGTGCATTATAATGTCTGGTCTATTTCAACAGCCCTTTTGGCTAGACATTAGACATAGTAGATAGTAGATAATGGGTATGAGGACCATTTGGTTCACGTGGGAGTAGTATAGTACTACAATCTGGTAGTTCTTTACTTAGCTCTAATGGTGTGTTTTGGGAGTATGGTTCTGTTCCCTGTTGTCTTTTTTCCAGTCTATGTTGCCGCTGGATTGGCAGGTGTCAGTGTTTTGTATATTTCAGTACATACCAATGGAATAAAAACCCAACTTCTTACCTGAGAAAGAAAAAGACTTCCCAAAGCTCTGAATTTCTTTCTGTTCGTGCCTCTGTGCCTCATTTGTTTGACCCATTGATTTTTGGTGTGTGTGCCCAAGCATACATGCATGAGTATATGTGTGTGTGTGTGTGTGTGTGTGTGTGTGTACATGCAACCCTGGCTTGTAGGTTTGTGTATGTTGCATCATGGTGCGTGTGTGTGAGTGAGTGAGTGTGTGTGTGTGTAGTGGTTACACATGTCAAATCCCATTCTCGGCAGCTGGATGTGATTGTTGTACCACACCGAGCAGTTTGCCGAGCTGCTCGTTCACCACAAGGAAGTAATGACATAGTTAAAGAGGGTGTGGGGTTTGGAGGAAGACTTTGAAATGAATCATGATAAATGCTATCATAGCATCCCATTAAGTATCAAACGTGAGTTCAGCTCAGCCATACCCCTAAAATGTCCTCTTACAGAACTGTAGTTTTCAATAGGCCTATTGTGTAAAGGTACAGTCAACCATAACCTATAGAGAATAGACAGCTGTCATTAATTTACCAAAATCTTTGAAGTGTGTTTTCCTTGATGCCTTTGCCAGTGTTCATTACATTGAGATACTGGCTGACCACTGTTAGCAATCATGGCTAGCTTTATTGCAGTGCTATCTTCTGATGAGGAGAAGCCTGAGATCTGCTCTATTTTCTCTTATGAAGTTGAGAAGGATATTCAAGGCTGCTGTCCGGTATCTGTTAGGCTGAATGATTTCAAGATGTGGACTTCCACTGCAGGGCAAATGACCCCATTAACCCCAGTGGGGGAGAGAGAGAGAGAGCCATTCACCATTCATACACTGAACAGATCTGTACAACAACACCGGCAGAGTTCATTGACTAAACTCTTACACATTCAGCTGTGGTGGTTATGGTAGGGAACAAAGTGAACTCTAACTGCCCTCCATAATATGTTACTCAATTCAACTTCTGTCAGTGAAACTCTAAAGGATACACAGTGGAAAGACGTAGATCTACAGTAGTTCAGATGAAAAGAAATAAGACTACAAAAGGCTTGTGGAAATGTGTAAAGTGCAATGTCTCCCTCCTCTGGCTGGATTGAGGGTGTTGTACTGGGGCTTAGCAACTCATGCCATACTGCAATTTTGTGTGACTTTTTGAGTTAAATGATTTTATGCCATGCAGATTGATTGATTTTTTTTTTTTTTTTTTTTTTTTACTGTAACAAAGGTTAATGTGTTAATGTGTTTTTTTTTTTACACATATACATCAATATAAATTCATGAAGAGTCAACCTCCAATAACAGCTACCCCAACTCAAAGGGTACTTTGAGAATTATTATGATTACACTGAAAAGGAAAATATATAGGTTGCACAGTATATAATATATACAATTTATGATGAGTCTTAGAAATGTGACTTTCCATACTGGACTGCATTCTCTGTATTTAGGGGTGTGTGTGTGTGTGTGTGTGTGTGTGTGTGTGTGTGTGTGTGTGTGTGTGTGTGTGTGTGTGTGTGTGTGTGTGTGCGTGTGTGTGTGTGTGCGTGTGTTTGTGTGTGTGTGTGTGTGTGTGTGTGTGTAAAAATGATCAAATAATGGTATCATAAAGTGAATTATTCCTTTAAGTTGCTTGAAGTTGAGCTACACATCAGTACCGAAAGTAACCTAAATACAGGATTCAAATGAAGGATTTGAGCTTTCAGAGTTGTGATTGCATGCATTTTGAGCACAGATTGGTGAGCACCAAACCAATTCTAAAAGGATTTGTCATATAATGTCATGTAGCATGCATAATTATCATTGGTCTGTATCCACTGAGAAAGCAGTTCTCTGTGTTGCCAGAAGGTGTCACACTCTGTAGATTAATGCTGTGCAGTGGTGATGGAACAGTTAAAGTATTTCTGAGACAGTGTGTTTGGTGAAGCATTTGGTCATCGCGTGATGGATAAAGGTTCAACTTTTTTCCACACACGGAGCTTCAGACATTGTTATGAACGGCTCAGACGCACTGTAGTCTACGAAATTCAAAAACCACCTGCTCAAATCCCTGGATATCAGTGTGCTTTATGTGTTATGAGTAATTTGTGGATATTGCCAAAGAATTCTCCTCTGGAGTGAGCTACACAACATATTGTTCTACATTTGAGAAGTTGATATTGAATTTACATGAATGAAGATCAGATGCGTGTCAGAAATAACATCCGTTGCAGGATCAGAGGCAGCGATCTGTCTTTGTAGCCCTGATCCTGGGGTCTGTGTGTATTTGTAGAGCAGCTTTGCTCAGTAGTCTCTCGGCAGGTCTCTCGTCACCTCAAGGGGAGGTCTGCGTGTCGCGCATCTTCACCCCCCCCCACCCCCCTTTCCTCCCCATACTCGATTCCTCCGCTCCTCCTCTCCACCTCCATGCTGGGTATCCATGGGCTCCAGACCAAACAAGCAAACAAACAGAACAACAGAAAAACCCATCACCCAGACAAGGTTGGTCTGGGCTTGGGGAGAGATGGGGAGAGATCTTGTTTGCTCTGCGGGCCGGTTCCATTTCACTGTGATGGCAGAGGAGGCCTCCCAGGACACGGCTACCCACACTTCTGTTTGACTTCCAGGGGGGATCAAGGTGGTCCTCCGCATCGCCACATCGCCTTCCAGTCCAATATACAGTTGGCTGTAGCCACGGGCCTGTGGCCTTTACCTAAGATGGCCCTGTACTCTTTGTTGTGGTCTTGGCCTTTATCTGTAGGTTGGTCAGAAATGACTTGTTGGTGTGGCATTCAGCCGCCAGGCAGGGGATGATGGTGACCCGTTATCCTTTCACACCATCGGACTTGTACAAACGCTCAGCCTTGTCAGTCATGACCAGTAAATAAGTTCCAATCACATTTCAAATAGTCGGTCCATACTATTACATAATGTTCTGTTATGTTTTATTCTCAGTAAATACAAACTTGAATCCAGAATCTAAATGTATCACTCCTAATCTATTTCTAAAGATTAGTCTTCAATACTTAATGCAACAAAAAGCTACAACATTTAGTATTTTACAGTTTGGATCTTGTTGCACTGTGATCTATCCTCAGAGTGTCATTTCATTGTGCTAACTGCTATAGTTTGCCTGTAATTGACTACAGCCTATAGCCAGAATGTTCAATTTCTGCCTCCTTTGTCCTTGCTGGAGGACATGGGTCCCAAGAAACTCCCTATCTCCAATCTCTAATGCAATCTCACGGCACATGATTTATTTTCCCTATCTGTTTTTTTCCACATTAAGGCCCAGGTGACAAGTGAATGCAACTGCAGAGGGCATTTATACCTTAGCCTATGTGTATTGGAGACAAAGGGTCCAAAACATGGCAAGTGGTTGACAAGATCAACTTTCAATTCTCCCGCATGTTTACCCACCGCCCGCCTAATAGTCCGAATCATGGGACTTACATGTGTGCCCATTTTTCAGAGCGGGCACATAATTTCAAAGGTCTGCTGGTGGAAAGTTGGGCAATTATGCTTTAAATGAGTATTGCTCAAGTCAGGGTTTTAGACTGTGTATTGCAGAAAGAGGTCAAAGCTGTGTGTGTGGTGTCTGGTGGGGACATCAAGTTATTCTTTTGTAGTAAAGGCTGTGGAGAAAGGAAATGAAAGCTGGGACTGATTTCCTGGTCTGGGAAAATGCAGATGAGCTATATGGGTATGTTTGATTTGCTGACTCCAGCTGTGCCTGGAGAATTCCCCTGACCTATCCTATGGACTGGTTGCTGTGTGAGGCCACATGTACCCTCTTGCAAAGCAGGCAGGCGCAATACGCAACCCCCCTAAAAGGGCTGGCCATTGAACTCTCAGGCAAGTGGCAATATTTGCTCACCTGAAATACACACATCTTGCCAATTGGGGTCGGGGTGGGCCGGGGACCGTGGAAGGTCCCCCTTGATGCAGCTGTGGCCCAGAGAAAGAACAGACCAGGAAGTTTTGCGGCGGGGTGGGGTGGGGGCTCTCCTGGCGGGGGGCTGTTTAGCGGTGGCGGCCCCATTGTGTTTTAAGGGAGGCAGGGACCATATTTGTTCGAAGCTGCAGGAGGCTGATGAGGTGCTAATCTGTTGAGTGGCTGTGTCATTGGGCCTCTGTTCCCAATAGCCTGTTAGCTGTCAGGGCCTGTAAAAAAGGCACAATTTACAGGCCTGGCCCAGGACTCTGCCGGGGCGTCCACGGGTAAGCAAACACAGATTGGACACTTATGTTGTTGCTCTGGTGGGGCAGGCTTTACCACTGGGCTCCTGGGGTGACACGTAGGCAGCCCTCTTTCAGCCCTCTTCATGAGTTGTCGGCCCCCTCTATGGCCCTCTGTAAACACTACAAATTAGCCATCTGCATATTGCTGGTCCCTCAGTCCATACAGGAAGGAGACAACCGCCTGGTAGAAGATACAGGGTCTCCTCTAGGCCTGATATAAATCCTCCATTATCAGCTTTTAATTTCTATCCCATGCATATGAAACATGGATAGTATTCAGGGATTTTAGATGTGCCAGAAATGTGTCTCTGCTCAAGAGAGCATTTTGTTGCCGAGCTCGTTAAAGCTTGAGGATAATAAAAGTGCTTGGCTGGCCAGTGTGTGAGATGGGTTCGGGTCAGCAGTCAGAGGTAATCCCAAACTTGAATTTCTCCATCAGCCTGGAATACAGATAAGACGGCAGCAGATATGAAGCTGACTGACTGACTGACTGACTGATGGAAAAAGGAAATGGAGCAAAAGGCTCTGGCAGATGTAGAAGTGAGATGTGTGTGTATGTGTGTGTGTGTGTGTGTGTGTTTTCTCAAGAGGTCTCTTAAAGATGGATGCAGCCCAGCAGATTTAACAATGTCGAGCATTGTGCTGACCAGGGAAAGATTTCTTATGTCGCAGATCACTGGAATATCAAAATGATGGTGTATTTCAGGAGTATATGTGTATTTTGTAACATTACATCAAGACTAAAGGAGAATAAAATGTCTGATCTAACTATTACAGCATGAGCGAAGTTAATTTATGGAAAAGATGTTGCCAAAAGGTTACGTCCAAGTCCCTTAAGTCAGTTATGATTAGGAAGACCATTACTGATACACAACTTTTTAATCACCAGGCCAAGTTTGCCCTCTTGTCAGTGCTGACGGGGATCTGACAGCATGAGTGTGAATGGCAATAGCTCATCGTGGATTATGGAAGGGGCCTGATTGTAGTGATATTTAGACCCCGCACTTCCCATGGGAGCCTGGCACTTTAATTAACATAGCACTACTGCCCCCCCCCTTGTTTTAATTGCCTTCAGTCTGTGATTAAATGTGTATTGACTCACCAGTTGGTCCACTAATGAATAACAATGTGCTGATTTGGTGATATTAAATCTATTGGCTCTAATACACATCCTATTCACGTGGCGTAGAAAGTTCAGGCATTACAAGCAGGCTTGTGGCATCTGAGCAGAAGATCTGTCAGAGTGTGTGTGTGTGTGTGTGTGAGGGGGGGATATATAACATTTACTGTCATTATACAATATATCACATAAGGTTCTTGAATTTTAATTTGTTCATTCCTTCAATTAATCTTTCCTTCAATCTTGCTTGTAGTTTTAAATTTGGTGGATAATTTTATCTTCAACAACCTACAATCACACACAACATCTATATTTCTTTTAGGAATTCACAACCTTTTATTCCAACCTAAGCCCTTAAGCACTCTTCTAATTTAGTGCACAAGCATTCTTGGGTGTCATCTGATCTGAGCATCCCTACAGATCCCAGGTTCCTCATTCTACTCCTGTGGTCCTGCAGATAAAGTGTCACCTTGTTTGATAAATGGAGGGCAATGGTCAACTTAGGGGCCTTTAACATGACAAGGGAGAAGTATTGAATCTGCAATGCCCTGGATACAGTCAACATAAAACATATCGAATGGCATTCCACACCGCATTCCTCTCAATATCAAAAGGTGCGTGTTTGAGGATATCCTTAGGGCCGTTTACGCCTGTGTTTGCGCCCTGACCCGCTGGGGCCAGCGCAATAACTTTGGACTCCCTCCCACTGCATCTCGCTGCAATGACCACTCTCGGTTTTTATTTAGCTGGGTTGTGTGCCTTCCCAGTCCAGTCGCTTTTCAGATTCATTTCCAGGTAAACACAGTGTGGCCAGCCACAAACCTGCGGCCAACAGGCGTTGTCACAGCTGTGGCAGATAATGGCAAGTCCAAACTCCATCCCGGCTCTGGAATGTTTACTGTCACCACAGGCAAGTTGGCAGCAAACATTTTTTTTTCCAGCACTCTCTGAAAGAAGACCCTCTCGTTATTAATTTTATTTTGACGAATCGCATGCTTAACCTCTTGCCCTGTGGCCATTTTTTGTATGTCTTGGTGCACTTAGAAGGATACAGGGGAACAACACTAGAGAGGGGCAATCTTAAGTGAATCTTTAAATCTCAAGTGAAAGGCACAGCTGAAAAAAAAAAATCCTTACTTTGAAAGTGAAGCTTAAAGTAACACATTCCTGCCAACAACTCCTGGGTGTTTGAAGGAATGTTCGAAGAGTTCCGCCTTTCTCTCACAGAGAGGGGAACACCCTGTTTCCATCCCCCTGCCCTGCACCCAGGCACAGCTCCCAGGCACCCAACAACGTCCCTTAGCTGGAGGGGCACCAGTTTAGGACTGCTGCTTTAGTATAGGTGTTACACTTTCACTTCTGGCCCTCTTACATTCATTCATTGACCCATTAAAATTTCATCAGTCAGTGTTTGCCCTTGTCATAACAGTATAGGAATGACACCTGAATGTGTGAAATGTAACACCAACCATCATGGATACTAATTGATCAACGAAGTGGCAAATCCAGCCTGGAAAGACCAGAGTTGTAGGGAACACCACTGATTGTAGGATTATGGGTATGCTCAGTTATACACACTAAGGCTTTAATAAAGTGTAAACTCTGCAGTCAAGAACAATATGTGCAACTTTACACTTTCATATAGGCTCTTTGGCTCATCCTTGTGGGAGTATCTCAATATAGTAAGTGCAATTTTGTAGCCCTTTCCAATGTATACCCATTTTGTCATAGTATGTCTAGTATATCTTGGTTTTTGCAACACCAATTTGTCTTATACATAATGATGGTGATGCATTTTTAATCAAAATGGCTTGCTAACTTTGTTTTAATGACTATTTAAACTGCAGATTTTCAGCCTTTTTGATTATCGCAGCTGGTTGATCAAATTTTGAGCAACTAAAATAAAACAGAAGATGAACACAAGCCAAATGAATATGTATGTTTTTATTTATCAACTCTAGTTAACATGGTCAGTCTATTCAACTATACAGCATATTATCAGCCTGAAGCCACAACTCCCATTCAGGCATAATGAAATGTGCTTTATATAACATTTCTAAAGAAACAAGATTTGACAGTGCAACACACCAAAAGGGTTCTTGGTACTTTTTTATTTATTTTATATATATTTTTTTTAACCATTTGTCAAAAAGATACTCTTACATATTTTAAAGATAAAATGTTATGAAACGACTCCTTTTTCATTTGTTTATCTCCTGCAAAAATCATAGAGATTTATTTAAAATGGTGTTACCTTGTGTTTCATTTGACATTTCATTTCACACAATTGACATAAAAAAAAAAATCTGATGTGTGAAATTGTAGTCTCAGACTTATTTGATTGGACATGTTTGATCAAGTACAGTGGTAGCAGAGGTACAACCTTAATATTTCAGAGACCCATTTTAGATGAAGGTGTAGTTATTTCTCAGCATCTAATCAGGATTTAGTGCAGCAAAGTTAGAACTGCGATATTTCAGCCTTCGTCAGACAGCATCCAACAATAAATGGTCTGGTAATCAAAGTTGGCAAGCCATCCTGACACCAAGTCCACCACTATTGTTGCACATTTAAGAAAAATTGCTGCTGCAAGGAAAACTTTGTGTCTTAGGTGGTAGACTAAACGAATTGCAGGAGTGATCTATCATGTCATGGGTGCAAATCCAGGGCAGGAAAAATTAAAATATTGGAATCTTACAATATCAGTACCAATTCTTGCAAAACTGACGATATCTTTGATCTAAAGTGTAGACAGTCAACATACTCTGCTAACACAATTGATTGATTTTTCATTTCTGTTTTGTAGTGCACAAAGGGTTTAGCTGGAACCATGACACATTCGAAAAAATGCTTTGTATCAAAAACTGTTGTACTCACACAATTATTTCCTGCAGTGACAAGCCAAACAGAAACCATAAAGGTGCCAAGTTACATTTCTTTAGAGTGTGAGACAGATTTTGTCAATTTGACACCGAGTGATCGCTCACTTCAGCCTATATGAGATGGTATTGTGTGTCTGACATTGTAACTGGTATTCCTCATATGGTTGGAGACAGTTGGGAGCTAGCTAAAAGGATATAGCACCAGCATGACAGTGTCTATGCAGCGTTGCACAGATTCTTGTGCCCCATGTGAAAAAGGAACCAGGGCAATTACTGTTTTGGGTTGACTCTCCCCTTCAGCTATGATATAGGAACACTGTGTGCATAATAGGATTAAACCGGATGATAGAGAGTAGAGAATAAATAAAAAGAATAGGGTGATACAGCAGCTGCACAAGGCCCAGTGGAAGTTTTTGTTTTTGACAAAATCCAAAATGTGACCTTCACCCAAATGGACATGTGAAGGGACTGTGGCAGGTTGATTATTAACTGCAGAATTAGCAACATGTCTCATTCAGGAACATAATGTCACACAGGTCAAGGAGGGATAGTGATGATTTGGTAACCCCATTCATGGCATAAATACTTCTAGGTATGGTGTTGGAATTTTTAAACCATGTTTATAGTTTATACCAAATGTATATATCCAAACTGAGCTGAAATACATTTCTGGTTCAAATAAATATCCATCATGAGATTGTTGTTCAGATTGCACATATACAAAGATGTGTATCAACATACACAGAAACCACAAAAATAAAAAAAATAAAAAATCATGTATCTTTTAACCATAGATACACATATAGGTACAATATATGAAGGAAATGTATGTTAATAACTTTCATATATGTTGCATTTACTCTACATGTATTCACACATGTGGTACCAAAATACATTTGACATGGAATATATTTAAATGTTCTTATCCCCTAAGTATATTTAGAAATATGAGCTTATCACAAGATACATTATTCATGAACATGTTTACTGATATGTTATATGTATGTATGCTCATATGCTCATCCCGCGTGCATTGTACATAGGCCTTAATACATTTGCTTACATTTTGAAATAGCTTGCCAGAATATATTATTCATACCTAGGCTATGTTTTGAAATATGTCAGACTCTGTGGTGTGTATGACTTGCTATTTCCATAAATGTTATTTCCTGAGGGATTTCAGGTCAATTAACGGTTCGTCACGATGCTCATTTCATTGCATTATTTAGCTTTTATTCATGTATTCATTTTCGACTGTTTTAGCGCTGTCATATGGGCGGTTTATTTCAACGATTTTCAAAATACTTCTTTGGTCTATTTAACAAAAGAAAAGAAAAAAAAGCAGTGCAGGCATGTTTTGTCCACTTATATCCATCCGCCAGTGCAATCCCCAATCCTCAAACACACAGAGGTTTCTCATGATCTCATTTCCAAGTTAAGCAGACTCTGTTAGTCCCTCGTCAACAAGACAGGTTTACTCGGCCTTACTAATGGGGCTCTATACTGATAGTTATGCTCTTGCGTAAATATGCAGTCAAATAGATGTACAACTACTGACACGTGGCTGGCACCGTAGCCTACTGCAGCCTCACCTTGATGTTTGTGTCATACAAATACTGTATAGGCCTGAGAGTGGAGACTTGGTGCTGTGGGAAATAAAATACTGCTAAACTATGACTTCCAGTTTGTGATCGTCATAAGGCATCACAACCACCAAAATATAAATCCGTTAAATTTTCAGAAAAACATCCATTTAGGTTTTTCTCCTTAAAAGATCCTACTCTCACAATTTGCATCAGTTTGGTAGCACTTATGGTGTAGCTATATTATGAATTTACATTAAAAAGATGTCCAAAAAGGTGGGTAAAGTTTATTCTGCAAATGAGAAGGTGGGTAAATGAGTTTATCTGGGTGTCCCCTCCACAGCAGCCCTGCTTGCTCCACTGCAGCGGCTTGAATTATTTTCTGACTTTACTTCCTGCACCCCCCCCCCCAAACAAAAAAAAAACAAAAAAACAAAAAACAAAAAACAAAAATAACCCACAACTAACATTTACCAAAAATATAATCGATCCTAAAATATTTGCCAGAGGCTTGATTTCAATGCATCAAGCTGCCTTGTGTGCCACACATAACAAATCCAATGGGGGGAAATAACCGAGAGAGGGCGCTGTGAAGCTTTGTGTGGAATATTCATCCCTAATTAAAACATTTATAAACAGTAATTCAATCATTATCCAGTGTGAAAAGTTAGATTAAATGTCGCCTCTCTTCTATTAGAGAAATTATCAACGGAAATGATAATGGCACACACTTCAGTAATGACAGAGGTGCATCTCACCTCACCTTAGGGTGATGTGTTCCCTCTGAACTATTTATTAAAACATGCATTCATTAACAAAAAAAAAGTGATAACAATAACTACAGTCATTTATTAGGCATTAATTTATTTTTATCCCGTTTTATCACAAGTATTAAATAATTTGAATGGACCACAATAATCATCTGTACTGCACCCACGCGCGCATATAGGCCTACAACAAGCCAATAAAGCTCATTATCCTCTAGTTTACATTGCAAGCGTTCGAGAATATACTGATATTATAATTCTAGCAGTCCGTGCACTATTAAATACATGTTTAAACCTTTATAGGCCTTCGTTACACCTTTTGGTTTAGGCCTGACGCTATGGCTTTTAACAGTAAGATAACAATAGCTGTATTATACAATTATAAGTTAATTGCTATATGCATTACTTCAAGGGGTGTCTTACCAATGTGTAGCATATGAATGAGTATTTTTATTCATAAACGTGAGAAAGATTTTACATTGTTTGACAGTGTTGATGTAAATTAATTAATATAGACTAATTTGATATTCCTTGGAGGACGCAATAGAAATGGATTATGATTCCAGCTCAGTTGAAGTGGAATAAGCACATTGGAGGATTTGCGTAATGAAAAGCGCACCAAGGAAGCACTCCAAACAATCTTTTTATAGCTCTTTTCCCCGGCCAACATACAATAAGATTAGTTTATAATAAAGCTTTTCATATGAAACTGTTCTTTTCAGTCAGCGCAGGTGTACAATTGGGGTGGTGGTGGTGGAGGAGGTGTGTGTGTGGGGGGGAAGCTTGAGGAGTCTCACGCCTAGGTGTGAGGAGATTATTCAAATGGGGCCCAAGGCGTAGAAGTAGGGATTGGAGGCTTGCCTGGCGCACAGAGCTATATCACAGCGTTAACAGGCAGCGCTGAGCGTCATTTGAACTCCAGTCACCGACAGACGCATTTCACGGCTGGCTCCATAAGACACACATGCGCCAGTCCTCGACTAAGGAACACACCGACGACCCAAATACACCCCGTGGTCCCCAGTCACCTTCTATTAGAGAGACTTTTGCCTTTTCTTCTGCTGGGAGACGCTTTGTAAAACTCTTTGGGAGCCTCCATGATGCTCGGAGCAGTTAAAATGGAAGGACACGAACACACCGACTGGAGCACCTACTACGGAGAGCCCGAGGTGGGTACCTTAAATATATATTTTTTTCGTCTAAAGCCGATCCCATTTTATACAACTCAATATTAGCCCTGAGATAATATTAACTTTGTGATCAAATATTGACTTGAGGCGCCTCCAAATCCTCCCCCATCTCCACGCAGCGCACTATCCTAACAAAGTTGCTTGACATGTAGGGGGGGAAACTTTTCACTCGGATTATAATTTCATAAGTCTATATGTATCTTTACAAAATCAGATTTTTTTTTGTCATGTTCCCACTCAACAAACATTTGAGCTGTTTGATTGTTGGGAGATTGATTCAAATATTTGTGCTGCAGTCAGAGGCTATTTTGTGTGGGAACACAGTCCTGTTTTAACTGTCAACATTTTCAGCGATATTGTACAGTTTTAGCGGATTACTGACATGATTTCCCCGCCATTACAGTGACACACAGCCTTAATCACATTATGCAGTTTTACACATGATTTTCAAACGATATCACCAAGTATAAGAGCCAGCGAACACCCCAAGCTTTACGAGTTTATTTCCTCTGTGCGCATTTGTAAATAATGCTGTTATTGTAATATGATGTTATTTATCTTAATATGTTATTATGGATTAACATCAGTATCAAACATTATGCATTCATGATAGGAATAATGATAATCGGTAATTGCTTGACAATTACAGCCGCGCTTGGTTCATCGCTGTTATGCTTATGCCAGATGAAACTGACGAGTGCCTCTTTCTCCCGCTGACAGTGTTACACCTCGGTTGGCAACATGAACACCGGCCTGGGAATGAACTCTATGAACACCTACATGAGCATGTCCGGCATGAGCACCACGGCCAACATGACGGCCAACTCCATGAACATGTCATACGTCAACACGGGCATGAGCCCCTCCATGACCGGCATGTCGCCGGGCACCGGAGCCATGAACGGCATGGGCGCGGGTATGACGGCCATGAGCGCCGCCCTGAGCCCCAGCATGAGCCCCATGACCGCGCAGCCCGCGTCCATGAACGCCCTGACATCGTACACCAACATGAACGCCATGAGCCCCATGTACGGACAGTCTAACATCAACAGGTCCAGAGACCCTAAGACCTACCGGAGGAGCTACACGCACGCCAAGCCCCCCTACTCGTACATTTCCCTCATCACCATGGCCATCCAGCAGTCTCCCAGTAAGATGCTGACACTGGCTGAGATCTACCAGTGGATAATGGACCTCTTCCCTTTTTACCGACAAAACCAGCAGCGCTGGCAGAACTCCATCCGCCACTCTTTGTCCTTCAATGACTGTTTCCTCAAAGTGCCCAGGTCGCCGGATAAGCCCGGTAAGGGCTCGTTTTGGACTCTGCACCCGGACTCGGGGAACATGTTTGAGAACGGCTGCTACCTGAGGAGGCAGAAGCGCTTCAAGTGCGACAAGAAGATGCCCAAGGAGTCCGGGCGCAAGGCATCGGAGGGCGGCTCCTCCAACAGCAGCTCAGAGAGCTGCAACGGCAACGAGTCCCCGCACTCCAACTCGTCCTCCAGCGAGCACAAACGGTCCCTGTCGGACATGAAGTCAAGCCAGGCCCTGAGCCCGGAGCACGCCGCCCCCTCCCCGGTGTCGCAGGGGCAGCACCTCATGTCCCAGCATCACTCAGTCCTGGCGCACGAGGCGCACCTGAAGCCGGAGCACCACTACTCCTTCAACCACCCGTTCTCCATCAACAACCTCATGTCCTCGGAGCAGCAGCATCACAAAATGGACCTAAAGACTTACGAGCAGGTGATGCATTACTCCGGCTACGGCTCCCCCATGGCAGGGGCTCTTTCCATGGGCTCCATGGCGGGGAAAGCCGGTCTGGATTCCTCGTCCATACCGGACACAACTTACTACCAAGGCGTCTACTCCAGGCCAATCATGAACTCCTCATAAACTCTTGACCCCAGAATGCGACATGGACTTTCCCCTCCCTGCAATTTGTACATTTGTAAAAAAATTATAGTTTGTGTATAATATGTATTTCAGATATTTTTGACGTTTCCCACTGTTTTAGTTGTCGAGTTTGTTAGTAGCCTAATTATTTTGAGAAAGGATGTTAATAATAATAATGATAATGATAATGTGACAAGATCTGTTCAGAAGTCGGCTTCAGGAATGGACCCCAAAGACAACAACTTGCTGTAAAATAGCCTACATCTGCATAACTGGATTCCTAAATGAATTTAAATGCCTCGCAGGATTTCTTCAATCATTTGTGTAATTCCTATTTATGGCTTGTATATGTGTATTCTTGTAGTGACAAGAACAGAATCTATATTAAAGTGTTATTGGTTTTGTTTTTCTGAATATGATGGTTATGTTTTACCAGAACAATCATTATTAAGAATTATTATTATTATTATTAGGCATATTATTGTTATTCATTAGGTATGTTATTATTATTAGTATTATTAATAGGCATTTCTTATTCTTATTATTAGGCTATTATTATAAGCATCGAGGAGGGGGGGAGCTTTTCAATAACAAGCGGTATTTGAAAACGATATGTAGCAATAATGTTAAATAACTGAGTAAGAATATAGGCTAACAGAAATACAAATGTTACCTTCATAAAGAAATAGTTTACATTGAATAAAGCCGCTCGCTTGAAATTTGTTAATTTAGTTTACATGAAATAATGACATTCACTTGAAATTTTGAAAACGATCAGAAATTTATGCAGCGGATGAAGCGACCACAGATTTTTTTTTTTCAAATTTTTCATTTTTTTTTCATTTTTTTCCCCCCACATAGCTCTGCTTTGGGTTACAAATGATATACACTGCAATATAGACAAATTCATTAGTATG
>NW_027281523.1:0-31004 GCF_046629955.1 Centroberyx affinis | reverse complement strand
CTCATCTTATCTTAACTCATCTTATCTTATCTTAACTCAACTCATCTTATCTTATCTTAACTCATCTTATCTTATCTTAACTCATCTTATCTTATCTTATCTTAACTCATCTTATCTTATCTTAACTCAACTCATCTTATCTTATCTCAATCTCTGAACCCATCGTCTATCAGTCTGATGACGATCAGACTCTGGGGGCGACGGCCAATATTTGGGGGTTTCCGGTGCAGCCAGAGGACATCCGGGCCAAGACTTCCTCTTCCTGAGCCGGTCATTGTTTACAGTCCGATTAGCAACTTGAGACGCGAGAATGGAGTCGGAGTGGAGATATCGAGTTGAGATATAGTTGTTGATATGCAGATATCTGTTTATAGAGATTAGCCGAAATGTCGTTTGGACCTAAAACACCTACAGACAGTTTGGATGTTTGTGTTTTGTGTGGAGAAACGTTCGACTCTCGTGTCTCAAGTCGCTAATCGGACTGTAAACAATGACCGGCTCAGGAAGAGGAAGTCTTGGCCCGGATGTCCTCTGGCTGCACCGGAAACCCCCAAATATTGGCCGTCGCCCCCAGAGTCTGATCGATCAGACCGATAGACGATGGGGTCAGAGATTGATCTTATTTTAACTCATCTTATCTTATCTTATTGGTTTTCAGTGTTTACTGTTAATATTACTTAATTAATTTATTTTATTGTTTATTTTTGCAGGGACAGCGCACAATTAAGAGTAATTGCACCATAGTTAGCTGGTAGCTAGTTTACATCTGTTGTCCCTGGGCAGGTCGACCAAAAAACAACCACAGAACAGCAAATCCACGACATAAAGCAGCACAATACATAAAAGTCCATCCGAGCCGATACGAGCCGTGTTTCATCCTGCTGAATCCTCACCTATTCTATGGCTGTGTTCACACAGGCAGCTCAAATCTGATTTTTTTTTTTTTTTACTATGACAACCAGTTAGATATGGCAGCGCTGCTAGAAAAACAAAAATCCGACCCGGTCGCTTGTGCACTGCAGTGTGAACAGTGAGCCGAAAATATCAGATCTGAAAGGATCTGAAAAACAAGTCAGATTTTCCTGCGGTGTGAACCGGCTGAAGCCCCTCCCTCCCACTGTGATTGGACAAAGCGCTTGACTGTTTTTTATTTACAAAAATAAGAATAATAAAAAAATAGCCCCGGATCTATTCATCTGTCATTCTGATCATGCATTAAAGCCCTCGAAAATAATATGATATCAAAAACGCAAGTACGTTTTGGGATGGTGAAGAAGAGCGCTCTTTAGCTAGTTAGCTAGTCTAGCTCAGTGGTTCTCAAACGTTTTTGTCACAAGGCACACCATTTATGAAAACAAGTATTTCCAAGGCACACCTGTACATATGATTATAGCTATGTAAATCATCATAAATCAGACTAATTCCAAGGCACACCTGGCCAGCTCCCGAGGCACACCAGAGTGACAGCACACAGTTTGAGAACCTCTGGTCTAGCTAGCCTGCACTCACTGTGATATTAATGTGGAACATGGGCTAAGCATAGAAAGAAAGTGGGATGACCTTACTTTGCCTTTGTAGAATCCAACTGATAAGTCCTCAAGCTATAATTTGTTTCCCCTGAAGCATATGTATGAAGCATATGCATCTCTGCAACTGATATGGCGATTGAAACATGTATTCCACTCAGATGGGTAGCTAGCTTGGTAGCTACCAGGCTACCATAGTTCACTTTCAATAGCAAGCAGAAATGTCAAGCTAGCTATATTAATTTTACTCTGAAATAACTTGAAAATGGTGCAATTATCAGGTGAAAATCTAAAGATTTCTGGCCTGGGCTAAGCCCCCAATGTTTCAAGATCCTAACAACGCCTCTGCTACAACATATTTCAAAGCTACATGCTTTTCAGATTGCTGATATGAAGTAACCTCCATACAGCCTACTGACCTCGGCTCCCTATGCTATTATCACCGAACAAAAGGTTCACTGCACTGACGTGTGTATTTCCGAGCTTTTGAGCAGCACTTGAAGGCAGCATAACTCCTTCAGTTGATAAACACAGTGGAGTGTAAATGAACCGTTATCTGGCTGATGTACAGCAACGATACGTGTTTTATGAATGATCGACATGGGGAACAATCGATCAGTGATGGAGGATATTTTGATATCGATTTCTGTGTAACTGAGCCAAAGTTCAGTGAGCTGAGCGTGATAAAACCCCAGACCGACCGCCTGTAAACCACACAGAGAGGTCCGTTATCTCTAATGATGACCGCCGTTATGCTAGCGCTGAAACACCAAACTTGCCGTATATCTGTATCTTATTCCAGCCGCCTCTGTGCTCCCTCCCCCCGGACTGAACACAGCCGTCACCCCGGGGTCCAGGCCGCCTCACACGGGTGGGCAGCGGTGGGAAACGGCGGGGCTTTCCACCAGGCCCGGGACCCTGCAGCTAGCATCCATTAGCTTAGCCTGCTAATACCGCTAACAGCCTGGGCGATAAGACCGGTTTCTATGTGTGCAACAGTGAAAAGAAACGTTTTTCCCCCGGACCTATGTTATATCTCTGTTTAATAACTCTGGCTGAGGCTAATTTTCGCCCAGGCTCCGCGTCGGACTCAGTTTTAGACCCGGTTTTGGTCCTAGCTCAGATTGCAGCAATAAAACTAGACATTTTAGTCATGAAAGTGTGAATTGTAAAAACTAGGCCCAACTGTTTGTATTGTAGGCGGAATCTACACTACATCGCACCTCAGGTGTGTTATATTCCACATATGTTCCTCTACCTGTAGTGTTAGTGTAGCTGATGTGGCCCTTACCACAATACGTGCAGTTCTCTCTCGTATGGAGAAATAGTCAATCTAAACTCCTTTAAAATATCTGTCAGTTCAAGATAACCTTGCTTATCGGTAAACTTACACGCCTAGTAGAAAAAGACTTGAGATCTTTTATGATTCAGTAGGATCCACTCCTCAATTCGGCATACATCCCATCCATCCAGCAGCAACCATTTCAATAAAATGCCCATTTCTTTAATTGGTTCACACTGCTCGCTACCGCCCACCACAGTTTATTTTGGTGAAAGAGGATTGTGGGAATTACCGTCAAACCAGTTGTAAAAAAATTTAATTTTAGAGAAGTAAGTGGTCTTTGGTGGTTAGGATGTATGCCGAAATGAAGAGTGGCAACCAACGATTCGGGAAAGCTCTTAAGTCATGTTCACTTAGGTCTGTACTTGTGCCGATAAGCAAGGCCACCTTAAACCGCCGGATTTTTGAACGAGGTTTGGTGTGCTTCGCTCAGAACGGCACGTATCGGGGCTACTGTGGCCCACCACTGCTGAATGAAATCAGACTCTGAATAGAAATCAAATAAAACATCACAACGACGGGATCCGGGTTTACCTTGCTCCGGATCTGGCCGGACGTGGACACCTTCCGGATGAGTTTCTGCGGGGTTCCGGGCTCCTGCTCCGGCTCGCTGTCCGACGACTCCTCCGGGCACCGGGCCGCGGACTCCGGTCCCCCTGCCTCCGCCATCCTGCCGTCAGACCCCCGGGGAGGACCAGGGGAGGGAGCGCCCCCCAGCGGCGGACAGCAGGCAGCACACTGAGGGGACGAGGGGGGGAAATAGTGACATCTGGTGGTCATGAACTGCTATTACACAAGATGAGATAAGATGAGATGATGAGATATTACTACTACTACTACTACCACCACTAAAACTACTACTAGTACTGCTACTACTACTACTACTAGTACTACTACTACTACTACCACTAAAACTACTACTAGTACTGCTACTACTACTACTACTAGTACTACTACTACTACTACCACTAAAACTACTACTAGTACTGCTACTACTACTACTACTAGTAGCCTACTACTACTACTACTACTACCACTAAAACTACTACTAGTACTGCCACTACTACTAGTACTACTACTACTAGTGCCACCCAGCAGCCAGTAGTAATGATGAGTTGAGTCATGTGAATCTCAGGCTGATGAAGCTAATTTTGTTTCCACTCTCACTTTGAAAGTTACAATATGAAATAAATAGCCCACAGGTGAATTTCATGCTAGTTGATTTATTGCAGTCACAATATTTTATTTTGGTTTTCAAGATAAACACACAGCATGGCATCCCATACATCTATCCACAAACAAAGAAAACAAACCCAAATTAAAAACAAGAAAGACAAAACTTGGAAGAAAAAAAGAAAAAGAAAGAAACACAAGCGGGACGCCAACATGACTCAGCGTCACAACAGAGCAACACGTGCTCAGACCGACATCGCTCATATACTCCCACATTACACCAGCTGTTCATATTTACACCCAAATTAACCATCAAATGAACACATCATCTTTTCATCATTATCTCTTCTTTTATGATATCCACCTGACTGTTGCTCTTTCTTTCTTCTGTTATTCATCCTGAACAGTTGCCACTTCTGACCGAGTGTCCAGTGGTTGCTGCCTTCATTATCCCGTCCCATGGCTTCAAACTGTGCTATTCTGTTATTTTCTGTGGCTTAATATCCTTTCTATGTTTAGTAAGTAAGAAAGTAAATCTTTATCGATATTGCACCTTTCAAACCCGTAGTTATAAAGTGCTGTACAAGAGATAAAAATGATAAAAAACTAAGTATACATGTATACATGCACATATACAAAACATACAATATACAAAAGTACATACATAGGGTTAGGGTTAGATACATACATACATACGTGTGCACATATTTAAACTCTTTATAAGGAATTTTAAAATTTGAAGCAAGCACATACATTTCCTTGAGAAAATTTTACCTTTTTTCCTCTTTATTATTATTGTTATTATTATGGGTGTTGGGTGAGGATGAGAATAGTGACACCTGGTGGTCATGCATGTTATTACATCTATCTATCTCTCTATCTATCTATCTATCTATCTATCTATCTCTATCTATCTATCTATCTATCTATCTATCTATCTATCTATCTATCTATCTATCTATTAATCTATCTATCTATACTAATATGATTGTTTTTATCAGTGGTTATTTCTCAGGTTCACAGATATTTAATAATAATAATAATAATAATGAATTTTATTTATATAGCACACTTTAAAATACAACGAAATCTCAAGGTGCTTTATTTCTTGCTCAGTGTAACTAGTCAGGGTTTTCCACTGATATCTGCCCTACATTACAGTCACTCTGACACACACACACACACACACACACACACACACACACACACACACAATAAACAACAAATTGAGGTCACTTGTGTGGACAATGTTCTGGTCTTTTGGCAGCTGATATAATGGAGCAGAAACTTGAGAGCGGACAGAGACGCCACGGAAAGTTCCACCGCAAAACTCATTCCGCTTCGTTTATTACTAAAAACAGTTTAGTTCTAGTTTTAGTTTATTTGTGATAAAACACACAGCGAGCGATAAACATGATGATGAAAGCTCAGAGATGGAAATGTCTTGTTTGCACTGGAGAAATCTCAACAGAGAGATGTGGAGTTTAAAAGTTTAGTTTTTTGGCCTTTGGGATTCTTAGTCACAAGTTTCTGATCGACACAAAAACCCTCTAAACATTAAAAACAGACACAACACACATCAATAAACACTAAAAACATGACACTATACAAACACACACACACACACACACACACACACAGAGACAATGATGATTTCCTCACAACTGCATGTACGGAAGCCCATTGAGGACATTTACTGATACATTTTATTTTTGCAATTTCCCTGTGATAACGAGTTCATTTTTCAGTGTTTTCTGGAGATACCAAGTGATTTATGTCATTATGTCCAGATAACACATTTTGTTTTCCTGAGATAACAACATAATTTTCTCTTTCTCTGGAGGTAAAGTGATGAGCGGAGGAATTATCTCGTCATCTGGAGAAAACCAGACTTTGTTTTCCTGAGATTCTGAATGAGCTGATGTTGTTCCTCCTGCAGGTCCGACTGCGACATCTGAAGAATCTGCTTTCCTTCAGGATGTTAGCTCCAAGCAGAAAACTGTCTCTTTATCTCAGGGGAAACAAAATGTGTTGTCTGGAGATAGCGACATAAATAACTCAGTATCTCGAGAAAACAAAGAAAATTATCTCGTTATCACAGGAAAATGGCATAAATAAAGTGTGTGAATATATGTCCTCAATGGGCTTCCGTACTTATGAACCAGTGTGCGGTCCACGGTCTCAATGGTTGCAGGAATAAAGTGTTTCTGAACCGTCTGAATGTTTAAAACCTCTCCCTCTCTGCGTCCCGCCAGCGGGCCGGGCATTATAAACACACGCTGTACCGCCGAGCTTTGTTCAAACTCACAGAACTTTATTTTAAATTCTAGTCACGATCCCAAGGTTCCCAAAGACACCAGATATGTCAGGCTGAATTACAGGGAAATAAAAATTAAAGGAAAATAAACTGGAAACATAATTCTCACAACAGTGACACAGCACACATTCTCTAATATTTCCTCATTAATCAGATATCCAATCAGATATGAATGAAACTGTAGACGATTCAAAGCCTCAGGGCTTTGTTGACACCTGGTTTACACAACTCACTGCTTCAGTGTCTTCTTCTTTGCAGAGCTGTGCATTTTTGAAATTGTCAAATAAATCCATTCATTCATTCAATAAAGGTTATGAACAAAAGCCACTTTGTGGGAAAAGTTTCTCTGTGGCAGCAGATGAGCTGTTTGGCTCACATGGGGTTTCATTTCAAACAGCATGAAGTTATGTAATGTGGTTTTGGGCCACAGTGTGCAGAGCAGCTCACATGCTGCACCGGGACACTGTGACTTCCTGTAGGCGGCGCTGTTTCCTCTGTCGCTGCTCAGGCTGACGACCCACTTCTTCTTCTTCTTCTTCTTCTGCTGATTTCAAACAAACTGGAAGCGCTAAAGGGACGAGCAGCTCTTCACTTCTGTGTTCATCGTCCACCAAGATCTGAGCTTCCTAACGTTCAACAGCTGCAATAAAATGGAGCTTTTGGCTGCTGCATTTTCTGTAGTGAAACAGTTCAGAGAGCTGCTGGGCGAGCGAGCTTACACTACATGGAGAGAGAGGGGGGGGGGGGGGGGAGAGAAAGAGAAGGAGAGAGAGGAAGAGAGAGACAGGGAGAGAGAGAGAGAGGGAGAGAAAGAGAGAGAGAGAGAGAACAGAGAGAGGAGAGAGAGGGAGAGGGAGAGAGAGAGAGAGAGGGAGAGAGAGAGAGAGAAAGAGAGAGAGAGAGAACAGAGAGAGGAGAGAGAGGGAGAGGGAGAGAGAGAGAGAGAGAGAACAGAGAGAGGGAGAGAAAGAGAGAGACAGAGAGACGAAGTGATTGGATTCTCACTTTCCTGTTGTTGTTTTTTTTACACCAAACAATGACTGAAAAAGAGAAATTGCATATTTTAGTTGGCTACCCCTTTAAACGCATCACTTCCTGTGCGGCAGGAAAGAGCGACCAGACTCCAGCTGGTCAGAACAGACAGAGGAGAAGATTTATGAACTGATGGAGAGAGAGAGAGAGAGAGAGAGAGAGAGAGAGAGAGAGAGAGAGAGAGAGAGAGAGAGAGAGAGGAACAAGTCACAGATTATTATTTTACAGGTTTTGTCTCTTCATCAGTGCGGCGCTGTCAGGAGCGAAGAACAGATCAGGTGAAAGCCACGTGTCTTTTTTTTTTTTTTTTTACCCGGACAGAGCGGAGCCTCGCCGCGGTTCGGGCACACGGCGGTCACATGTCAGCTGCTCCACATGTCCACCAATCACAGCGCACCACGACCCGACTCCCACGGCGAGGCGGTCCGGTCTGTCCTTACAGATCTGGCTGCGGCTCGGCCCGCGGCGAGCCAAGTCCCCCGCCTGGCCTGGCCTCTGCTTCAGGGTGGAATTCTGCTTCAAAAAAATCACATTCAGGACAAAGTCTGTTCTGTGGGATTTAGGATTTAGGATTCAGGACCGGGTTTCTGAAGGCCGATCGCAATATTTTTTTCGACTGAAGTCACCAATAACTGATATTCTGTGCAGATTTTCCGTATCTTTGAATTTCTCCATTTTCATGCCAAAAATCTCCCCCCAAAAAACACAAGAATTGAGTAATTTCCCCCAGAAACAGCATTCAGACCTTCATGGGACACTAAAACTCTCCACTGAGCTCCAGGCTGATATTCAACAGGAGGGAAACTCTGTGATCCCTGCTGCTTTCAAATCAATCAAATACATGAATAAAATGAGCAGAGAAAATCAAATGGGTTTATTATTCTTATTCTTATTATTGTGATTAAAGTTTTATTATACATTTTATAGTATTTTGTATTAAACTTATTAAAGACAATATGAATGTTATATGATTATGTTATATAATAAAGATTTGTATGACACCTGTCTTGAGAAAGATACAAGAGCAAGTTCAACTAAACTATTAATAAGTGGACAATGAAGTTTCATGTTTCCTATAGAGCAGTACAAGCTGTGTGTGTGTGTGTGTGTGTGTGTGTGTGTGTGTGTGTGTGTGTGTGTTCTGACAGAAACAGGGTCATCAGAGGGGTGTAGGCGTCCAGTTGGCCTTGTTTACTGAGATCCAGTTTCATCACCGGTTCGTGTTTTTGTTTGAGCAGGAAGCCAGAGAAAGTTAGACACACACACACACCTAGACACACACACACACACACACACACACACACACATACACACACACACACGCAGAGGCAGAGAAAGTTCTTGTAACAACTCAACCTCCTTACTGAAAATGTAAGCAGCAGAGACACACAGAACAGGCAGGTGAGCCTCGTAACCACTTCTTTCCTGTAAACACACACACACACACACACACACACGCACACACGCACACACACACACACACACACACACACACACACAGGGGGTGGAAAGAGTACCAAAGTATGAGTATGAGCTGGGAACATGTGCAACTGTGGCTGCCCATGTGTCAAGCTCATGCGCTGTGTGGAGTGTGAACCGGACCAAGATGGAGTCAACACAGACGGAGTTCATGAGTTCATGTTCATGTTGCAACATGGAGACGAGCGGAGGTCAGAGGTCAGAGGTCAGAGGCTCCGTCAGGTCCAGAAACATGTAGGAGGAGCAAACTGAAAATCACAACATGAGATGGAAACTTCATGATGTTAGTTGTTCATCAACAAACCAGTTAAATGTCTTGATGTCATGACTCTCTGAGCTCAGTGTTCACACGGGAAACTCCTGGTGAGCGCAGGACGTTCTCCTGGTGATCGCAGGACGGACGTCCTCCTCCTGGTAAGCGCAGGACGTTCTCCTGGTGATCGCAGGATGGACGTCCTCCTCCTGGTGAGTGCAGGACGTCCTTCTCCTGGTAAGCGCAGGATGTCCTCCTGGTGATCGCAGGACGGACGTCCTCCTCCTGGTCAGCGCAGGACGCCCTCCTGGTGAGCGCAGGATGTCCTCCTGGTGAGCACAGGATGTCCTCCTGGTGAGCACAGGACGCCCTCCTGGTGAGCGCAGGACGCCCTCCTGGTGAGCGCAGGACGTCCTCCTGGTGAGCGCAGGACGCCCTCCTGGTGAGCACAGGACGCCCTCCTGGTGAGCACAGGACGTCCTCCTGGTGAGCACAGGACGTTCTCCTGGTGATCGCAGGATGGACGTCCTCCTCCTGGTGAGCGCAGGACGTCCTCCTGGTGAGCGCAGGACGTCCTCCTCCTGGTGATCGCAGGAAGGACGTCCTCCTCCTGGTGATCGCAAGATGTCCTCCTCGTGAGCGCAGGACGTCCTCCTCCTAGTGAGCGCAGGACGTCCTCCTGGTGAGCGCAGGACGCCCTCCTGGTGAGCACAGGACGCCCTCCTGGTGAGCACAGGACGTCCTCCTGGTGAGCACAGGACGTTCTCCTGGTGATCGCAGGATGGACGTCCTCCTCCTGGTGAGCGCAGGACGTCCTCCTGGTGAGCGCAGGACGTCCTCCTCCTGGTGATCGCAGGAAGGACGTCCTCCTCCTGGTGATCGCAAGATGTCCTCCTCGTGAGCGCAGGACGTCCTCCTCCTGGTGAGCGCAGGACGTCCTCCTGGTGAGCGCAGGACGTCCTCCTCCTGGTGATCGCAGGAAGGACGTCCTCCTCCTGGTGATCGCAAGACGTCCTCCTCGTGAGCGCAGGACGTCCTCCTGGTGACCGCAGGACGTCCTCCTGGTGAGTGCAGGACGTCCAGGAGACCGCAGGATAATAAAAACAAGTCCTTCAGTCATGAAGCAGGATTACTATGCAGTGTTGTTACATTATCTCTATGAACCAGAAATCCCTTAAAATGACCTTACATTTACATTAATTCACATCTGAATTCATGTAAAATCCCCTTAAAATGAATGAAAAAATATTTGACTGCTTACTTTCTAATTTAATGTAAAATTCAGGGAGACAGGAACTTTCCATTAGTAACTCATTAATAACCTGTAAACCTGAACAAAAGTCACAAAAAATCCCTTAATTTCTAGTGTTTCTGTGAATCAACCCATGAATAAATCCCTAATAAACCCATGATACTAACCTTACTTTTTATTTTTAATGGATAATTAATGTTTATGTAATGAAAATTTAAGGACATTTCAGGGATAAAATTAAGGGGTTTTGGTTTGGTAGTGTATGGAGTCATGAACAGTTTCATCAGACTGTTGCCTCACTGCATGGAAACGATTAGAATCAGATTTGAGTCAGATGAGGGAGGAAAAATCAGAATTATTAAACTTCCAGCTGCAGTGTGAATGGAGCCAGAGCGTTCCAATTAGATTCATTTAAATAATTAAAAACAATACTCTAAAAAGTGGAAGTATGCAAAACCAAAACAAGCTAAACCAGTAACAGGAGTAACAGTCTTCACACACACACACACACACACACACACACACACACAATGACACTGTTGCTCTCATTTACTCTCTTTCACTCTCTCTTTCTCAACAAACACACACACACACACACACACACTTATAGCTGCATGACACACACACACACACATATACACACACACACGGTGAATCACCAGGTCAAACTTTCTCCAGCTCGGTGTAGGTTAACCATCTTCAAAGTTCAAAGTTTTCCCTCTGGCTAAACCTCCTTTCCCTTCACACTTCCCTGTGTGTGTGTGTGTGTGTGTGTGTGTGTGTGTGTGTGTGTGTGTGTGTGTGTGTATATGGAGACTCCTGGGAGAATGGAGACAATGGGGTTGCGCTCTGGTTAAACTCTCCCAGTGAGTCAGTCTGTTATGTCACATGAGTAGACAGGACATCTTCATCTTCATCACCAAAATGAATGAATGAAAAATCATCATCATCATCATCGTCATCATCATCATCATCATCATCATCATATAATATACAGGCTGCTCTAACTGTATTCTAGTTAAAACATTCAGTTTCTTTTTTTGTTTTGTTGTTTAAGATTTTTTTTTTTTTTTTCCATTTTTGCCTTTATTTGAAAGTAAACATTGGGAAAGAGAGAGGGGGATGACATGCAACAAAGGATTCCAACCCGGGACGTCCCGCGCCTCTGACCGCTGAGCCACCAGGACGCCAACACAGCTGGTTTCTGGCGGGTCCCAGCATAAAAGCAGTAGGTGGTCTGGAGATCAGGATGGGACACCAGATTTGCTTAAATTTGGGGTTTTGGGCTGAAAGACATAGATGAACCACTGTAGTAACTCATGAACAAGTGTACATGTGTTTATAACCAAACCATGCATCTTTAAATTTGACCATTACATTACCCAAAAGAATCCCAAAAATTCCCTGTATTCAGTGTTTCCCCCAGAATGTTCTTCTTGTCAGGATGGAAAAACCTCTGAAACAAACAGACTATCATGGGACACTAAAACTCTCCACTGAAACCCAGAATACTACTGCTACTACTACATTACTATTACTACTACTACTAGTACTTCTACTACTACAACTACTACTACTAGGCTACTAAAAAAAAACCCAAAGATCAGCTGGAATCTGATCAAAACGTCTCAGAATCATTTCAGGTTCAGTTCTTCCCATAGACAACCAGTTTAGGATTGATCAATTCTACAATAAATATGGAATCAATCAAACTGCATCATATCATCATATCAGACTGGACCAGATCCACTTCAACAGACTGATATCGGCCCAGATATTGGTGTAACCCCGTCCGGCTGTCCTACATGACCGCAGCATCAGAGAGCGGAGTGAACAAGCTGACCTACATGAATCCTTCCATCCTAATTCCCAGGACAAAACGCTAATAATGTCCCACCTATAGCCTACTCCCTTCAGCCGGATCCAGTGACAGTCTTCAATCAGTCCAGCTGGATCACCCATACAGCGAGGGATTACAGTTACACCTGGTATTATCAGGACGGCCTGTGAAGTTCCATTCAGGTCACCTTACACATGAAAGAGTGTCTCTTCAGTGGGAACACAACCGGCTATGTTCCTGCTGTTCTTCAGGGTTACGGTCAATTAACTTTCAGTTCAGGAAGTGGATCTTCTTCAAAATTCTAATATTAAGCTTTGAAAGGTTTATTAAACATTAGGTGTTTGCGTCTCTTCTAGCGTCCTCCCATGATGCCTTTGACATCTGAACATCAAAGAACAAAACAAAAGAATCATGGAGGAAAGATGGAGGATCACTGGATGTTTCCAGGGTTAGGGTTATAGCCATAAATATCAAGGATGCTGTGGGCAGTGACTTGGTCGACGAGTAATGTTCTCAGTAAAAGTGAATAGTGTGATAAGGTGGATTTGTTTCCAAATGTAGGTTACTGTGACACAGTAAACTGTCTTGTCTTTAGCCCTAGTCTCTACTCCAAAACATGAAGAGTTGGAGCTTGAGAAGAGTCAGCTCAGTTAACCTGAACAAACTGTTAGCTAGCTAACTAGCCAGCAAACACACTGATGTTAATGTGAACACGCTAACGCTAGCTGCTACTAGCTACGTTAGCTAGTGTGCTAATCAGATGTGTTAACAAGACAGTGATGGTTAGCTGACCAGATGCTATGGTTAGCTAGCTAACAATCGGACCATTAAACACTAAATCAATCAGATGGATCAGTGATGAAATGATCAGTTCAGTCAGAAACAGACAGAAATTAACCGTCTGTTCAATTCTGTTGAGACGACAGAAACAGTCAGCTGTTCACAGAGCTGAGGACCTCCAACATGGCCGCCAGAAAAGCATCACCTGAAAGCCTCTATAATCTCTCTCTCTCTCTCTCTCTCTCTCTCATAGAACATAGAATGTTGTCACAGCCAATTAATTAGGAAATAGCAATCTGATTGATTGACATATTAGAGCCGTGCTGATAATTCCCATAGAGCACATAGTTATCAAAACTGAAATCAGTAGCTTTGCTAACTCTTGTGGTAACCAGCTAGCTAGTGATCTTTATTGTTTTCTCCTGATTTTTGTATTCTTTATGTATCTGCACTATAATAAAGAAAACTTTTCAGACTGTACTTGTGTTGGTAACTGTTGTGTTAAAGCTGTAACGCCCGCTGCCTCCGACCCAGATACATCACTGCTGTACCTGCAGGTACAAAACAGAACAGCCGCTTTGTGTTTTATATCTGAGGCTCCTGGCAGTACAGTTATACTGCAGGCACAGGAACACCCGAAGATACACAGATGTGTTAAAATGACACATCATTTTTAAGTATACATTCATTTGTGTGTGTGTGTGTGTTTGTGTGTGTTATGATTCCTGTCTGTATTATTGTAATGAGGTCACATTATGCAACAACAAAGACACACACACACACACAATACACACAACACCTGTATGTGGCAGCGCTGTGGGCGGGGCAGCAGGTGGTCAGGTGGGCGGGGCAGCAGGTGGTCAGGTGGGCGGGGCAGCAGGTGGTCAGGTGGGCGGGGCAGCAGGTGGTCAGGTGGGCGGGGCAGCAGGTGTTCAGGTGGGCGGGGCAGCAGGTGGGCGGAGTCCAGGTGTTTATTAGCAGCTCTGCTTCCAGCCAACAGCAGTTCACCTGCAGCAGAATCTCCACCTAGACAAGATGGTTCAGATGGGAGCGACTGGTCCGGTGAGTGAGACAGCTGGGACCCGTCTGTGGTTCAGGCAAACTGGATGATTAGATTAAATTAAATTAAATTAAATTAAATTAAACTTTATTGATTTTCCTGTGGGGAAATTTGGTCATTGCAGCAGCAAATAGTAAAAGGATACAGCAAAGAAAAATAGAATATAAATAAGAATAGAGACAATGGGGGTATTAGATATAATACAACTGACTACAACACTGTAATGTGTTATGTAGAAACAGAAAGATTTACAGTATGAAATATATGAATTACAGCTTGTGTACAGCTTGTGCAAATTAACAGCAGCAGAACATCCTGCAACAAAGACTAAATGAATGAAAAATATGGAAATATACAAAAATAGGACTTATTTAAAATGTATATATACTAAAATTATAAAAGAAATAATACAAATATCAGGTTTTATGCAATATACTGTATATAACAACAAAAATTATGATAAAATGAAAAATTGTGAATTTCCAGTGTACAATGTTTATTTCATATTCACATTAACTGTCTACAGAGGGACAATAATAATAATAATAATAATAATAATAATATAGCACTTCAAAACATAGTTACAAGATGCTTTATAAAGGAGTAAAAACAAAAGAAGGCCAAAAGTTCCGTTCAGGTGTTATGAACGTGTTTCAAACCAATAAGCCAGGAGGAAGAGGAAGATTTTGTTTTTGTGCTACATGAATCTGTTTAAAATGTTATAATAATAATAATGTATTTATAATATTATTAGTATTATCATTTTTTACGTCTGTAGCACCCAGAACACAGCTACAAAGCACTTTAAAAAATGAAAACAGAGATAACTGACAGCAAAAGTAACAAATAAAATGGTAGAAGAAAGTGTTCTGTTTATGTATCTGTGTATTATGTATCAGTTTTATAAGAACCAACCTTACAAACTCATTCTGAAATTTAAACAGATTTTCTGCAGATCCTGATGATATTTCACACACAGAATAAAGGCTTTAAAAAGTATTAAAACGTGTTAAATGCAGTCAGTAGAGGTGTGGACAGGTTCAGTCTGCATCCTGTCTGCTACTGAACACAGCTGGACTTCATGTCTCTTAACTATTAATTTCCTGCTGTGCTTTATCTTATTCTGCCTGTCATAATGCCGATAGTTTCATAACTTTCATCATCTGTTCAGTCAGAAACAGGCTGCTTTCTTTGTTGTGGTTCCAGGCAGCATGAAAACGTTTCTTTCTGAAAGCTGCAGTATCTCTCTCTCTCTCTCTCTCTCTCTCTCTCTCTCTCTCTCCCTCTCTCTCTAAAAATCAGAAAGTCTTAATCATCATGACTGGATTTTAATAAGAATTCACATAAAATGTACTTACGTAAAAGCAGGTTCATACATCCATACAATATTTATAGTCATAATTTACATACAACCTCTCTCTCTCTCTCTCTCTCTCTCTCTCTCTCTCTCTCTCTCTCTCTCTCCAGACTATGCTGACTCTTCTTCACGTCCTGTTGGGGGTCGTTTCCCTCTCCGTCGTCACGGCGATGTCTTCTGAGGAACAATGTGAGCTGATGATGAGCGGCCCGGATCCCCCCCCAGCCAACCAGCTGCCCTGGTACTGCATCTGCCACCAATGCAAAGGCAACCAAGGGACCAAGGGAGACCCGGGAGACAGGGGACTGCCAGGTACAGACCATTTCATAATCTGGAGTTGTTCTTCCGGTTTGGTGGAGTTATGACTGTAGCTAGAGATATACAGTGACTCCATAATAAACCATAACATTTCTAGTTTTAGTGTGGAGAAAGGAGGACAGGCACTGTCCATGTAATAAAAAAATATTTTAAAAAATCATATCTATAGAGTGTTTGCATTGTAGTTCCAGTCATAACTGTTTTGTGTGCAAAGCAGCTCAGCTGCCCAAAGAAAAGAGAGTCAGCGAAGTACCAGGTCACGCTCCACAACAATCCATAAAGTCAGTAGTTATAGTGTAGTTATAGCTGCAGCTCAGCAATAAATCATGCAATCTATAGTTATTGTGTAGTTAGTGCTGTAGTTACAGCTACAACTCCATAATAAATCATAAAATCCACAATCTGTCTGTGTTCTCACTGTAAAGGAACAGAAAACTCAAAATAATAAACTCTAAAAACTATAAGGTCAGATTCATAGATGCAGAGTGAACAAATGTCTGCTCAATGACTGAGTGCATGAGCTGGAGTCAATCTGTTTACATTAAACTGCAGAATTTATGTGGAAGCATGGACATTAAAGCTGCTCTAGTCAGATTTTCCTTTAAAGCTGCAGCATTTTGTCCAAATTAAATTCTGTTGTCAGTTTGCTCTTTGGTGGGAAATAAAGCATCACAGACCAGTTTACTGACCTCACCACACAGGACTTCTGGGTAATGAATTTAAAAGTTTTCAGTTACCTTTCGCTGCCAGTTGGAGCCTCCAAAAGGTGAAGTTGCCTAATGCAGCTTTAAAACAACACGACATATTTTGACTGTATGTAACTCTTCTTCCAATCTCTCTCTGTCTCTCTCTCTCTCTCTCTCTCTCTCTCTGTCTCTCTCTCTCTCTCTCTCTCTCTGTCTCTCTCTCTCTCTCCCTCCCAGGTATTCCCGGTAGTCCTGGTAGAAGAGGGACGACTGGGTTCAGAGGTCAACCAGGCTTTGTGGGCAGACAGGGGATAAAAGGTCAGCAGCTTTATAACTTCTTCTGGTTTCACATCAAACAGCGACTGTTTCCTCTGCAATAACAACAAATAATAATACCAAATAACAAACTGAAATTAAATCAGACAGATATTGTTCTCTGGTGTATTACTGAAGTTTCTAGTAGTAACTACTGCTACTACTAGGCTAGTACTATTACTACTGCTACTACTACTACTGCTGCTACTACTTTTACTACTACTAGGCGACTACTGAACTAATGAAATACAACATAATAATAATAATAATAATAATAAAGTAGTTAGCATTGGTTTTATGTAGCTATAGCTCTCTAAATAAAAGCCTTGGTGTCTCTTTGTCTCTGACTGTGTTGGTGTGTTCGTCCCTCAGGACAGAAGGGCGAAGAGGGTTTGAAGGGTGAGCGGGGAGTCGAGGGGTTCGTGGGACCCAAAGGAGCCGGAGGCTTCAAAGGTGAGCGACAGAACGGAGGCGGATCAGAGAGCTAGCATACCGTTGTTGTCTTGTATCTCAAAAAAGTCAACTTTTCATGAACTAATAGAAACAGCAGTAATAGTACAAGTACTGTTACTTTACTGAAATTTTACTTGAGCAGGATATTTTGGTAATATTTCCACCCCTGCGTGCATTTTAAGGAACAGTTCACCCAAAAATGAAAATTCAGAAGTTTGCTAGTGCATCACTGCCAGAGCTTCCCATCACAACTCTGTAGCAGTCTTCTCAAAAACAACTAAAGTCTTTGAGGACCGATCCAAAAATAACCATAAAATTACCCCATACAGCTCATGAAGCCATACAATTGAAAAATATATACATTATTTAATGCAAATTGAGTCTTTCTCCATTGTATTTAGCTTCCGCATTACCAAACCTCACAGATGAAGGTTGCACACTGTCGCACACACAAACCTTGATCGGCCACAGTGGCCTCACAAGGTTTGGTAATGCGGAGAAGGTTGCTATGGGGTCATATGGACTAACAAACTTCACCTGTGGTTCAACTGGCATGGGGGTGAGTAGATGATGACTGAATTTTCATTTTTGGGTGAACTATTCCTTTAAGGGAAAATTGAAGATTGGAGCTCTGCCTCCATCAACATTTTTTAACATGGACAAACTTGAACACAATCTGAGCATTAGCTGAAATAATTCTGTCTTGTTCTGCATGGCTGTATTCACACCAGTACATTCATTCCTGCCTGGTCCCTCTGTCCTGCAGGTGAGAAGGGGGATCGTGGTGGTGAGGGTCGTCCAGGGGACCAGGGTATCAAAGGAAACGACGGCCTCTGTCCGGAGTCCTGCGAGGCCACCAAGGGGGACCCAGGGCCCCAGGGACTCTCCGGCGCTGCAGGACCCAGGGGTGATGCTGGACTCCAAGGCTCCAAGGGGGACAAGGGCGTTAAGGGTGACACCGGCAGTATGGGAACCGCTGGCAACCCCGGATCTGTGGGTGAGAAGGGAGACCAAGGTGCTCAGGGGGAATGTGACTGTCACGACGGAGAAAAAGGGGGTTCAGGGGAGAAGGGAGACAAGGGAGACCAGGGAGGCGAGGGGGACACGGGCTCCATGGGGGTGAAAGGGTCCCAGGGGGAGAAGGGTGACCTGGGGCCGGTGGGGATCATGGGTCCTCCCGGTCCCTGCATGCCCATCGTCCAGTCGGCCTTCTCCGCGGGGCTGGCCGAGAGTTTCCCCCCGCCAAACACACCCGTGCTTTTCACTCAGATTCTCAACAACGTGCAGGGGCATTACGACCCCGCCACCGGCATCTACACCGCTCCCATTGACGGCACTTACATCTTCAGCTACCACCTCTCCGTCTTCCAACGGGTCCTCAAAGTCGGTATCTTCCTTAATTTTCAGCCGATAGTGAAAACGACCAGCACGACAGAGTTAGGCACCACCGCACACGAAGTCATCCTTCACCTAAGCAGGGGGGATAGAGTGTGGGTCATGGTGAAGGATGAGATCACTAACGGTATGCACGCTGGCAGGGAGACGGCCAGCACCTTCTCTGGCTTCCTGCTGCACCCAGACAGATGTGACATGGCCCTGCCCAGAGGGCCCCCCCCCACAAAGGCTCCTGGCGAATACATATGGAGCCCTCCCAACACTACCACTACCGTCACTCCCCCTACTAAAAACTAGATAGCCTCGCTGATTAATAAATTAACATAGACCAGCAATAGATGCTGTCCAATTACCTTAAGCCATCAATAGAAAGTGTCAATGCTGAATAAATTACACCAATCAATAGCAATGACCCTGAGGATTAGATCAGCCCAAACCACTAATAGATAATCTTCCTGATAAATAAATTACCTAAATCAGCTACCAAACACTGCCACTGGTGGATTAATTACACTAACCAACCAATGGACACTGTCCCTGAGTAATGAATGACCCCAAACCTAGGAAAGACACTGCCCCTTATGAATAAATTACCTCAAACTGCCAATAGAAATGGTTCCTGATGAATAAATTAAACTACCAAAAAACTAGGTCAATGTCCTTTTCAACAGAAATAACTTACTTTCTCTCGTCACGGCAAGTGCACGTCAATCGCCAGTGGCGCGAACAAATCCTCAACTGAGAAAGAAGTGCCGATGTCCCTTTAAACCAGGACGAATACTGTAGCTGCCAATTTTATTAGCATCTCCAGCTAAGATGTTCATCTTCTGACTCTGCGGTCGAGGCTGTTGCTGCCGCGCCTGCAGGGGGAACTCTGTAGCTTATTTTATTTCACATCTGTAGGTTGATTTGTATGCCTCTCGCTGTCTCACTGTTTCAGTATTGCGGCTGTATTTGTTTTTGCTCTTTATTTTTTCCTTTGTATTGCTTCATTTTCTTCATGTCGTTCATTACTTTTTGTGTTCAGAATAATCACGCTCAAATCATCAAGACGAGTTTTAATTTTTTTGTCATCATCAGTGCAATTGTGACAAATTTCTTTCCTTTTTCCCACTGATAGAGAACCAACTCTTTTGGGGAATCCTCCCTCCCTCGGCTGTAATAATATCCTGTGCTGTTATTGTGTGTGTATGTGCTGTGATTGTCTTGCTGTTGTCTGGTTGTCATTTTCACTGCTTCTTGCTAGCCATTGTCTCGATGTGTTTGCCGGTAGGTGTGAATCCTGTCTCTCTCTTTGTGTGTGAACTGGTGTAGCTTCCACACTTTCCATGAGCTTTACAGCCAGCGAGTCATCTGATAATCCCCCGACACTGATCCTACGCCGCCAGTGTAAGGCGATACAAGGCCGCGCTTTAGATCTGCATTGTTATGATAGGGCTGGGTTTCCCAAAAGCATCTCTGCTCTGTCCACTTACAATGGAACAAAGATGAGCTGGGTCACCGGAAATTTTGGGTTGAACCCGTGCTAATGCCTCCATCAAAGAACCTTCTATGTTTTCAGAGGTATTGAGAGTTAGGTTCTAGCCTTACACAGCTACAAAACATCTAGTTTCTAGCAGACTTTTTGGGAGTTTGCCCATTGGTCTCCTGACCCAACACCTGATAAGAGGAATGGCACCAAAATCATCTCTGCTTCTCTGGTAGATAGATCTGTTCACTGCGCATGCTAACACAAGTATGTTACCTAATCGCAGGTGACTAGCGTTATCCTTAAAGTGAGCACCTGTAGCAGCTCTAAGGCTGATGGTTAATTCCTTTTAAACCTGACAGGCTTGTTTAGGTGGATTGGTAAAACAGACAGAAAGATGCACTTTCAATAACAGAAGATCTATCTTCCTGAGTGTAACTTGTTTTGTTTACACAGGAACAGACTTTACTCTACTAAATGGTTTATCTTCACACTTTGGATAAAGCTAATCACCTACGATAGACAGACCTACTGTGACTTTTTGTGGTTGTGAGTGAACTGGAAGGTCGACGGTTTGAGTCTGGGCAGGGAACGTGAATGAGCAACATTTTCCGAACCCTCGCCATCCACGGCCGATGTGCCCTTGAGCAAGGCTCTTGACCAAAAATTGCTCCAGTGGAGCTGATTAGTGGCCAACAGCAGAAGACTGTGTTTGTACTGGGCAGCTCCCAGTGAAAATGTATAAAACTGTGTGAATTTGAAGCAGGGTGAGGCTGAAAAAGTGGAAACATGCCCAACAAGACCTTTCACTGTATAAATGATGGTTAATAAAAGCAAATGGAATCTGATTTTTCTGATTTTTCCTTGGCTGTTATGTGTGTGTGTGTGTGTGTGTGTGTGTGTGTGTGTGTGTGTGTGTGTGTGTGTGTGTGTTGGGTTTTAGTAACCTCAGCCTGGTACTGAGTGGTTAATCTTAGGACAAACAAGTGGTGTGAACTCTTGGAAGACAGAAGGAGAGGAGGAGGAGGAGTGAGGTTCTCCTGTACCAGTTGGTTCTCTATGTTCTCTAACTGTAAATGTACCAGAGCCATATATAGACAGAGTTAGTCCAGGTTGAACTCCAGTCTTCTGTAGCACTAGGAAGTGTTTCTGTAATTATGGAACAATGTCATCCATAACTTGGACAACAGAATCACCAGTTACTATAGCAACGGAGCCAACATGGCCGATACTGGAAACTGGTCAAACTGAACTCTAAATCAAAGGCTCTGAACAGCAGAATTTCTCTTTTTTAGTTTATGGTTGTTCTGTTCTCTCTCTCCGTAGGAGAACTTCTCTCTAGAGAGTATTTAAAACGGCTGTACATTATTTGTCCTTTCTATGAAAAGCTCTAATAAAACATTGAAACAAACCTTTGGGTGTGTCTGTGAGTCATTCAGCTTAGCCCTGTCTTCATAATATGAGATGATAAAATGAAGAAAACTTAAAGCCGCACTAGGTAACTTCACACATTGCCGGCCCCAAGGGGCAGCAGGAGAGCAGTTTGAAGACTTCATTACCCAGAAATCCTGTGTGGTGAGGTCAGTAAACTAAATGTCTTCTCAGTATGTCAGGGGCGGTGAGGGACGGAGACGGTCTCTTCCTGTGTGGAGAAGATTTCCCACCAGTGAGCAAACTGACAGCAGAATTTAATTTGGACAAACAGGATGAATGTGCAGCGGTTCAGTCAGTGGAGACGCAGCATCACCTCCTGAGACGCTGAAGCTTTACAGCAAAATCTGGACTAGAGCAGCTTTAAAACTTAGTCACAACCTTAACAGAAATGTTGGTAGGTTCTGGACAAGTAGGATTTATATTATTGCAGAGTAATCATACGCCGTTCAAATAAAAACAAACGGTACACAGTTGTACCTTTTGTAGATGTGACAACAAGTACAACCCTGTACCTTTTTTTTCTGAGAGTGTAGGATCAGAATAGATAGAAAGCTCATTCTTTATGATGCATTTTGTAATGAATTCATGTTGCTGCAAACTATTTCCTAGTAATCACCAGTGTTGGGGAAAGTTACTTTTGAAACTAACTAATTACTTTACTTCGTTACTTGCCCTAAATAGTAACTAGTTACGTTACTAAGTTAGTATTTATTAAAAGTAACGCGTTAGAGTACTTTCACGTTGATTTTTCACAACTGGAACGTTACGTCATCAAATTCACTCCCAGAACGGCGTTCCGGCGCGTTCCGGCACGTTGAGCCCCTGATATAGCCTAGATTTGTTTCCTCTGTCAAGAGACTCGGGGCTAGTCAAAAAACGTTCCCAGCTAATGCCCCGGATGCTGATGACGGGAACAATGCTCCGCTAGCTCGACACGTTTATCGGTTAAATTTTCTATTCCACCAACGTCACAGACCACAGGTGATAACATGACCGACCGTTAAGGTTTGCAGGACAGAAGAAGATGATGATGTCTGTAAATTGACGGTGAAGAGTGCGGCTCTGTGTGAGATTCAATATGGCTTTGTCAGTATGAGACTCAATGTGACTGTCTGTCTGTCTGTCTGTCTGTCTGTCTGTCTGTCTGACTGACTGCCTGACCTGAATTTGCTGTGTGATGCCCTCGGCTGCACAGGGGGAAAAAGTGGCTAAACTATGAACTCCAGTCGCTAATCAAAAAAAGGAAGACAGTCATCTGCATAGAGAATATTTTCAGACCAGTATTAATTAATATTTTATTGTATTGAAATCCCCTATTTTCATCTAAGTTACATTATACAACCTCCTACAATATAAACTACATTTATGACATTTTTTATTAACTTAAGAATTTCACAAGTAAAGGTTAGGACAGACTGGGAGCAGGAGGGTCTGGAGGTCGGAGGAAGGTCACAGGTTCAAAGTATTCGTCCCTGTCAGAGACAATGAACTCTCTGCCTAGTTAACCCCTGACCTCTGACCTCGCTGACCCTGTACATCAAACAAATAATAATAATATGGAGTATGGAGATGGAAGTATTCCAAAAAAGACAAAAAACAAATAGGCTTCACTACATCCACAAAAAAACATACAGATTCCAGTAATCAAATTATTTCTTACTTCTGTAATCCATCCTCTTGACCAGGACCGTCCATAGCGAGGCAGCAGTAACTAGTTTTCAAAAGGTCAAAGGTCAGGACTAGGGTTTAGATTTTATATCAACAAAAATTACACCCATAAATACTGTTAAATCATATACAGTCCACTTGTGTGCCAGTTGTAGTTTTAGCAGGACATGAGATATTTTTTTTTTTCATTTTTCTTAATCTCACTTGCATAAGAGCAGTAAGATATTCTATATTTAGTTTAGGTGATTTAAGAATATTGGTGGAGTGAGTTTACAAATTACATTCCCAAATTAACAAACATCTTGACAATACAGGGACAATGAAGCAGTTATCTACATATTACACTCATAAATACTTCCAGTCCAACACTATTTGTTCGGCCCAGCGCTGTTCTGGTCTCCCTGCTCCGGTCGCTCCTCACTTCAGTATTTTCTGTTTTCACACATATGCTGTGATGGGAAGCTACGACCAGAGCCATATATAGAACAGAGTTCGGCCAGGTTGCATCATGCTGCTGTGTTGGCTACCCACCCAGAAAAAGAAGGGCTCTTCACTGGTTCTGTGGTTAGGGTAGTGGTTCTACGTGGAACCAAAATGATTCAACGGTCTGATTTATTAACATAAAAATCTGGTAAATCATAATAACCAACCCAGTGTGGTTCTTAAAAAGTTTTAATCCTGCTGGTTCGGGACACTTCATATGCTGTTAAATTGTTGTCACAAAGGTTCTATGTAGAACCATTTGAGCATGGTGCTAAAGAGAACCTTTCTAAGGGAGATACAGATGCTGCGTTTTCAAACACCTTGTTAGAGAGAGAAACCTGCGCTGGAATTTTTATAAAGTCTGTTATCATTGGAAAAGGGTAACATTTAGTAGAATAAAGCATTGACATCAGCTGTTTTGTTTTTTGATCTGCATTCTCACCTCAGCTGAAGACTTTCCATGATTGTTTTTCCAATTTAAGTCAAAATACTGTTGTGGATAGATCATTCAGTTCAGGGTTGCACTGCCTAAAAATGAACTTCTCCTCCATGTTTACCGCGGTAAGAAAGAAAGATCTGTGTGGCTGTGATTGGTTGTTTCCCGCCACATGACACGTGGCGTTTAGAGTGTTCAAAAAGTTGAGATATTCTTATCTCGGGCGTCACTGTCACGCCCGCCATCGCCCTGCTTTTGATGCCTGCTGCGTTTGTAGGTTGAGAACATTAGATCTGTGCAGCATCTGTACCGCCACTGAGAGGGTTCTATACAGCACCAAACAGGGTTCTACTGTGGAACAAGCCTAAAGAACCATGTCCTGCTACTATACAGAACCCTTTTACATAAGAGTGTATGGAACAATGTCCTCCATAATCACTAGTTACTACAGCAACAGGACTGTGGAGCCAACATGGCCGACGCTGAGCCCTGCATTGGCCAAACTCTAGTTCTCTACGGCTCTGGACCGCGGCGGAGCCGGGGCGGCGGGGACGGACATCTTTGTTCCTAGGCCTCGGTGGGCGACTCGTCATCGTCGCCGATCACTCCCTTCAGATAGACTCTCTTAAACTCCTCAAACACCATGTCATCTGACTCACTGCAGTGACCAAGAGAGAGAGAGAGAGAGAGAGAGAGAGAGAGAGAGAGATTATAGAGGCTTCCAGGTGATGTCATGCTGGCGGCCATCTTGGAGGTCCTCAGCTCTGTGAACAGCTGACTGTGTTTCTGTCGTCTCAACAGAATTGATCAGACGGTTAATTTCTGTCTGTTTCTGACTGAACTGATCATTTCATCACTGATCCATCTGATTGATTTAGTGTTTAGATAATGTCAGCTTGTTAGCTAGCTAACCATAGCATCTGGTCAGCTAACCATCACTGTCTTGTTTAGGGTGACCACATTTTCAAACCCCCAAACCGGGACCCTTAAGTGTCCCGCACGTTCATGCACATGTATGTGCTTATGCCGCACCGTAGGCGTTTTCATCAGGATGGGGGACAATTATTTCAGCGCTTAGCTCACCTAGTGATGCACCTTCAACACCATGGACAGAGCCTCAGCAAACGAAAAATTATGTTTTGTCTCCAAAAATCCACCAAAACATAGTTTATGTGGTGCATTGTTTATGTTTTTTGATTGGGTTAGGTAATAACGAGCGGGGCAGAACATGATAAACGTCTATGTAAGCGCTGAAAACAAGTATAATACTGTTAATATTATTTTAATTGTGGTGAAAACCGGGACAGTTTGGTAGGGAATGTTGACAACCGGGACATTTTAGTGTTTTACAGATATTTGTCGGGACTCGGGACACCAATCTTGAAACAGGGACAATCCCGGACAAACTGGGACGTTTTGTCACCGTAGTCTTGTTGTTAACACATCTGATTAGCACACTAGCTAACGTATCTAGTAGCAGCTAGCGTTAGCGTGTTCACATTAACATCAGTGTGTTTGCTGGCTAGTTAGCTAGCTAACAGTTTGTTCAGGTTAACTGAGCTGACTCTTCTCAAGCTACAACTCTTCATGTTTTGGAGTAGAGACTAGGGCTAAAGACAAGACAGTTTACTGTGTCACAGTAACCTACATTTGGAAACAAATCCACCTTATCACACTATTCACTTTTACTGAGAACGTTACTGAATGGATCTACAGCCACACCACAACAAGCTGACTCAGCTGCTCTCTGCTGACAGCTGCTTCAGACACATTTACACTTTATTAGTGGATGGCCAATTTTCTGAGCGCTCTATTTTTCTTCAGATTCAGCTTTGTGACAGGTAGACAGGTAGAGAGGTGGATAGACAGACAGACAGGTAGTCACATTATATAACTGTCCCTTACATAATGAGTTATTACATAATAAGATGAAACTTTAATGAACCCCACAGGGAAAACAGTGTGAGCTCATGTTTTCATTCTTTATGTTATTCAATCAATTATAAACCAATTTCTAACACTCTAACACTCCGGGTCACGATCCAAACAGAGATTCACTCTCACTATCCAGAGATAAAATATCTCTCTTTATCTCAGGTAACATCTCTTCCTCCATCAATCCGCCTCTCAAAACCTCCTAAATTTCATCCTGAGTTTCACCGGGGGTAAATCAGTAAACTGGGACAATAAGGAAGCGTGAGGAAAGTGGGACATCAGCATCCAGTCATGATATAAAACAACAGCAATACACGGGACGGTCCTGCTGGACTTACGGGAACCAGGGGAGGGAGTGACATCGAGAGGTGAATTTCATGGAGGAATTCAAGCCGAACGCAGAGACGCAGATCTGATAAAGGATGAATAGAGGCACAATGCGCTCCTGATAGAAATCAAATCGAGGGTGAAACTAACCCCGAAACACCGAGGAACAATTGACGCCTTTTGATGTAAAATGAGATCTCCAGCAGGCTTCCACTGATATGGGATTTTAAAGGCCGGTATTTTTTGGATATTTTTGGATTGAAGCGGCTGATAACTGATATTTGTGCTGGCGTTCGTTCAGTGTCTGACTATTGTCTGATTATTGTCATGCCAAAACATATAAAGTATTCAGTGTTTCCTCCAGAGTTTTATTCTTGTCAGGGTGAAAAGACCATGGGACACTAAAACTCTCCACTGAAACCAAGATGATAATAATAATAATAATAATAATAATACTATGAATATGAATATGAATATGAATATGAATATGAATATGAATACTAATACTAATACTAATACTAATCTTTCCATCTCATTAGAATCAGTTCAGGTTCAGCTCTTCCCATAGACAACCAGTGTAGTTTTGTTAAATTCTACAATCAATATGTGATCAGGAATCATGAGGAAATCTGATCTGCCGCCTTTTCTTAACTGTTTTGATGTTTTTATTGCTGCTTTCTATTTCTCTTCTCTGTTTTATCATGTGTGTTCTCATTGGCCTCGAGTGCTGTTTGAATGTCTGTTTTATTTTATTCTTTTACTTCCCTTCTACTTAATCATTGCACCTGTTTTATCATTTGTTCTGCAAAAAACTTTGGGACTCTGGTTAGGTATCAAACAGCATCATATTGACTATTGACTCTCTACTCCTGAGGAGAGAACTGTTTTGGATTTATACACCGGATACTCTCGCACAAGAGGTCTGAGTGAGGATTTCAGTATCAGACCGTTCTTGTGGTGATTTTGTCTAAAAGGGCAACATCAGAGACTCTATGGACCTTAACAGACTACTATGTTGATTATTTATGATTGTGATGCCATCCTGTGGTTATCTGTGCTACTTACTATGATTGGTGTTGTGTTCTAGATTGAAATAATTGCCTCTTGTGCCGTCCACTAAATGTGTGTTATGGTCTCTTATGATGGGAGGACTCCTGAGCTTTTCTGGATATTGTAGATTCCCGTCTCTATATCTTAGGGACATCCCTGTTTAAATATAGAGGCGCCTCTATTTAGATGTAGCCATATTTAAGTTATGACGGCCATTGGCCTGATGGAATTTTCTTATGTGCTGTGAGGGCCTTATCTATATTTTGTTGTATAATATATATATATATATATATATATATATATATATATATATATTTATTAACATTGTTTTTGTAACATATATTTGTATTTTCCATCACTTATTTGTAGCAGTGGGTCAAATGTGTTATATGTGTTTTTTCACCAGGATCATGTGATGATCATGTGACCAGAGGGTACTGGGTATTTAAAGATGGCGTCTTTGTATATACTTGTTTATGTCTGAAGAAGAGCAGTAGCTCGAAACGTCACATGTGGGATGTTTATTAAAAGAACTAAAGGGAGCTACAGTGTGCGGACCTTGCTCTCTCTTTCAAACAGCATCATATCCATCAGCTCAGACTGGAGCAGATGGTATTTTAAGAGCAGCTCAGTATCGGCTCCATGTATCAGTCTAACTGTAATGTCCACAGTGTGACTCCTGCTGTCGTTAAAGCAGAACTCACTGATGAACATCACTGATGGACATGAACATGAGTAATGATGGAGTCACCGGTGGGACCGGCCTGGAACCTCATCACGGACCCCTGGCGGGCCGCGGACCTCACATAACAACCACTGATGTAAAGGATGTAAATTATCAGATGGGTTATTTTTTAAATATTGAGCAGGGAGCGTCAGCTTATAATTAGTAGAGCAAAAATATTCTCACCTCTCCTTGGCTGGAAGACAGACAGACAGAGAGAGAGAGAGAGAGAGAGAGAGACAGACAGACAGACAGACAGACAGACAGACAGACAGACAGGAAAGGAAATGGAAAGAGAATGTTTGTCACTCTCAATGAAAAATCACATTAAGTCACATTTTAATCTAATAACAGTGTACTGGAGCAGTATTGTTTCAATTAACTTTCAATTCAATCAATCCAGTAATTACATTTTCTTGAAAATTTGTAAATGTTTTTTTTGTTTTTTTTTGTCATAGAACAGTTGCATATCCAGTCGATGAATAAATTAGGGTGTATTTCTGTATTTGGTTCGTTCAGCTTCACTCTGACCAATCACAAGCCAACCAGGACTTGTAAAGAAAAGTCACATGACTCAGCAGCTCATTTATTGGACAAAATGTCTGTAACTTTATCTAACGTGATGGACTCGTCTGTCTCTTCTTCTGTGGTGTTCATACCAGTCCAGAACACATGAAGAAACTGAAGCTGAACATGAGCGCCAGTCCAGACTTCAGTTTCCCACAGTTCTCCTGTTAGCGGACTGAGACTCTGCTGGCTTTGTTTGGTGCCACCAGAGACTCTGAACCCTCTGACTGACTCCAGCACTGTCCTTTATAATACTTCAGTTTGATAACAATGAAACACATTCAAGGACAAAAAACGTACATATTATGACTGTAAAGGCCGACTAAAATAAACCAAAAAGCTCAACTAAAAACACCTTTGTTTCAAACTGAGATTCCAGTGTTTGAAAGTAAAAACAACTCTGATTAAATGACTGCTGGCATGAGAGTAAATATCACTGTTGAATATTACTAAGTTATCAGCTATCTAGAGACATTTTCTCACTAGTAATAGTAATTGAGGATGTTGTTCTTTGCGTTTTGTAAATATAGACGAGCGAACATCAGCGGTTTTGTTTCTAAAGAGCTAAAGTCGTCCTTCAGTTACAGGCTCAGATGAGCTGCTGCACACTGACACCAGTATACAGAGGATTACATTCAACCTAAACATTCACATACAGTACGCACAAACACGTGTGTGTGTGTGTGTGTATGTGTGTGTGTGTGTGTGTGTGTGTGTGTAGGTTCACATTGTATAAGTAATCTGGATAGATTGTAATCTGGCGGATGTGACAGAGCTGTTTACTGCTGTCAGCGATAGTAGAGACCAAGCTGATTACACACACACACACACACACACACACACACACACGCACACACACACACACACTCCCCATGGCATCAGCAGCAGTCTGGAAACCTTCCTCCAGGCTTTGTAAAGCAAATCAGTTTCGTGGATGGTGACCCTTCTGTATGGAAGCCCATAGAGGACATACGGTAACACTTTACAATAAGGGTACATTAATTAAGGGTTAATTAATGCTTATTAAGCATTAACTAACCTTTAATAACAGTTAACTAATGTGTCTGGTAATCATTTACTAATGGTGTTCATGTTAACTAAGGTATTAATTTATACATTATTTAATAGTCATCTTTATAAACTATTAAATAATGTATAAATGAATACCTTAGTTAACATGAACACCATTAGTAAATTACACATTAGTTAACTGTTAACTTAGTGACCCTTATTGTGAAGTGTTACCGGACATACTGTATATTTATACATATATTTATATTTATATTTTATTTACGCAATTTTCCTGTGATAACGAGTTAATTTTCTTTGTTTCCTCTCAATAGAGTAATTTATGTCATTATGTCCAGATAAAGCAGTTCTGATTGGCTGGAGTTTGAACTGAGGAAGACTTTATGTCGGTCTGTTTAAATAAATAAAGGTTTGTGCATCGTGGCTGTGAGTCTGCAGCAGCTGCTCCCTTTGTTTTCTGAGTTTTAAACAAGAAACACTTGTGGTTTGTTTTTCTGTCCCGGCAGAACAGGGGTCCATCGTTAGCTTAGCTACAACGCTAGCTGCTTCAGAGTCAGAGGGAAACCAAACCAAACAAATACAAAAATACAACAAAAGTAAATTATTAAAGTTTATTCTACTGTTGACTCTACTGGAGTCAGATAGACGACTGAAATGTGAAATGGTTGAAGTTGGTTCAGCTTTAGGATGGAGGAAGAGGAGGAAGAGGAGAAGGGAGAGGAGGAAGAGGAAGAGGAGGAGGAGGGAGAGGAGGAGGGAGATGAGGAAGAGGAGGAGGGAGAGGAGGAGGAAGAGGAGGAGGAGGAGCAGGGAGAGGAGGTGAAAAGAGGAGAGTGCACTGTACCTGGTTCAGATTTAGGATGCATGAGCTTGAATGGAACCTCCAGAGAGACCTCACTGAAACACACACACACACACACACACACACACACACACACACACACACGCACACACACACACACACACACACACACGCACACACACGTCACATATACTGTATAGCACATATTTCTAATTTAGTAATCCATATCTAAGCAGTCTGACTGCTAGTAACATCTCTATGTAACAACTATAAGTAAATCTAATAACTGTAACTGTAGTATATGTGTATGTATGTATATAAGTATATGTGTATATGTACATGTACTGTATATGTATACATGTACATATATGTGTGTGTATATATGTATATGTGTATTGGTATATGTATATGTGTATTGGTACATGTATTGGTACATGTATATGTGTATATGTGTATTGGTACATGTATATGGGTATATGTTTATTGGTACATGTATATGTGAA